>NW_011351213.1:30473-79014 GCF_000735185.1 Notothenia coriiceps | reverse complement strand
TCTCACACACACACACACAGATTACCAAATAAGGAGTATGTGGGAGTTCCCCTCGATTCCATTGGCTCTGACGGTAAGAAAGAGATGTCAATCAGCAAAATCGAGCAAGGCGGGCCAGAGGGCCAGAGATATGGAAAATCCACCCAAATGACCCCAGAAGTGGTTTTTTTTTGCTAAATCTCTCTAAAAAGGTCAAATTTCACTTGTTTTGCATCAATCTTGATACAGGGTACTTATTATATGTTGTAGTTTGGATTCCTNACACACACACACACACACACACACACACACACACACACACACACACACACACACACACACACACGGGTTAGAAAGAGATGTCAATCAGCAAAATCGAGCAAGGGGGGCCAGAGATAGGTCAAATTCAACCAAATGACCCCAGAAGTGGTTTTTTTTTGCTAAATCTCTCTGAAAAGGTGAAATTGCACTTGTTTTGCATCAATCCTGATACAGGGTACTTATTATATGTTGTACTTTGGATTCTTAAAGCTTTTAGTCTGCCATCCTATCATTCAAGGGTGGTTTTCACAAGTAATTTTTCTTTTTTGGACGGACACAATAATTTACATTTTTTTACTGTGTTCAATCTGAATTTACTTTAAAATAAAAACATCTATATTGATTCTGACACTTCTACATCGAACTCACAGGTGTAACCTTGCTTTGAGAAAAAAGATTATTAATTTAACCCTTTTAGAAGGGAAGATATGGTCATTGGTTCTGGGAATGTCATTTTCGAGCCTGAGACCTGAAAAACAGGCTCGGGGCTTAACAGGCTAGTGAATGTGAGAGTATTTCAAGAGTGTGTGTGAGGTTAATTTTCAGTTGTGTGTGTATGAGGTTAATTTTCAGTTGTGTGTGTGTGAGGTGTTCAGTAGTGAATATGAGAGGATTTCAATAGTGTGTGTGTGAGGTTAATGTTCAGTAGTGTGTGTGTGAGGTGTTCAGTATTGAATGTGGGAGTAATTTCAGTGTTGTTTGTGCAAGGCCAGATGTTTTCAGTAGTGTGTGTGCGAGGTGAGTTTGAATTTTGGCCTCCACGGGCTTTCATACGTTAGAGCAGGGGTTCCCAAAGTGGGGGTCGCGAGATGATTACAGTACAAAATATAGCGCAGTGTTTCTCAAACTCCGCCCCCCCGTCGACAGGGGGTCGCCAGTCTCTGGCACTGTTATTTTGTGGGTCGAGGGCTGAAAAGTTTGGGAACCCCTGCGTTAGAGCACATTTGCTTTCTCAACATACGGCAAACATACACCTCCCTAATTGACCCCCCCCCACCTTGCCCAAAAGAGCCCCTTTCTCTCACACACACACCCTCCCCCCCCCACCCCCCCACCACACACACACACTAATTCATATATGAATACCTCACAACTACCCCACAACTACAGGCCGACACTTCGAGGCAGATGGTTAATTGCAGCACACAACTCAACATGCAACCTGAAATCTCAAGATGCCACTAAAGTACTTACAGGTAATCATTTGAGCATAGAGCACGGAATATCCATCACACACTCTCAGTTACACACACTTACACACACGGACAACTTAATCCATGCTGTTGGCACAGGAGTCTTATAGCAGCTGCCCTGATACACAAGATGAAGTAGGTATCATCTGGCTGCTGAGAAAAGCCTGTCAGTTATCACACTTTTGGACAGACGTACTTGTGATTGTACGTCTGTCGTAATTGTGCTATTGAATTTGAAACACACACACACACACACACACACACACACACACACACACACACACAGGGACACACACGCAAACTCTTAGCACACACGTCATACAATTAATAATGAGTGAGCCATCCAGATTGAATGGAGGTGATCCGACAGCCCATCTTGTCCTCTCTATGAGTAACAAACACTCCAGTTTCACTGCAAAGAATACCGCCTCATGAATTGTTAACTATAACTCCATCAATAAACAAAAGGAGCAATAAATAAACCATTAAGTTAGTTAGAACAAACAACAGACTGTCAGGCAGGCGGGCTGAAAAAGACAGCAAGTGTCCTCTTTATCTGTGGTTGTTTGTGTCTGCCTGAGATATTCTCTACAACAATGCGTGCTATAATAATCTTGATACATTGTTGATTATGGATGGGGTGCAGGGATTTAGGGGGTGATTTGCAGGAGAAAACATCGGGAAGGCAGGCTTGAAGAAGACAAAGGGAGTCTGGAGGACGGTGGTTTCCTGTATGCTAAAGCATATGGAGAAATGTGCAGCACCAATGGGATTGTCTCAGTTGAGTCCAAGGTACTGGGATTTGGGGAACAGGATTAGCTGCTGTGTAATAATGTGGATGTGATGGGGGGCAGCATGCTCACAACAGTAAGCCCATGTGGTGTGTGTGTGTGTGTGTGTGTGTGTGTGTGTGTGTGTGTGTGTGTGTGTGTGTGTGTGTGTGTGTGTGTGTGTGTGTGTGTGTGTGTGTGTGTGTGTGTTGTTGTGGTGTGTGCGTGCGTGCGTGCGTGCGTGCGTGCGTGCGTGCGTGCGTGAGTGCGTGCGTGCGTGTGTGCATATAGTTGTTGGGCTGATGAGAGCAGTCAAAGGGATTAGCAACGTCCCGAGAATGAAACATTTAAACAAGGCTGGTGTGGGACTACGCTCTGAACACGCAACAATACACAAACAAATACACACAATGTCACAAACAGGCATAGAACTAAGGACAAGATGACTAAGCCTCCTTTGACTTGTATCACTATTGTTAAAATTATAATGATATGAAATATAAAAGTATAACTTTTCCAGCTGATTCTCCGAATCTTAACAGACACTTTCAAAAAACAAAACATCAGAAATGTCTTAAAATGTTATACAAATTCTTATTTGTCAGTAATTCCCCTTGGTGAATTAGTATGCTAGCATAACTTTGACCATGACTGTGACAGTTTTTGCAGACAAGATATATTTACTTCAACCTAAGATTTGGGGAACCAGAAACAACATGGCACTTTATGGTTAAAAGATTCTTAATTTTTTTTTAAATATTGCTACCTAAGGTTTAAAATCGTCCTCAATCGGGTTTAAAGAGAGGCCATGTACAAATCCTGAAATTAAAATGAAAATGTAGGTTGAGCTAGGGCTGGCATACCCGATTGTTACCATACAAAATAGAAAACCATATCTGGGATTATGAATTTACAAAAACGTGAGTTTACCAGACTCTGTAGCCTGCACCTCCTCTCTTCTGGGAGCTAGCACCTAGTTGCTACATTAGCCCCTACAAGCATAACACACTTGTTTTGATTCCTTTTTTTTTTTTAATACTGTCCATTGCCCAAATCCAACTGTGTCACAGGAGTGTATGGTAGATCGTTGTGTACTCTTTTAAGACACCATTATCATGATCTCAGTGGCAGCTCACCAACCCTAAGATTCAACTGAAAGATATTCAATTATGGATGCAATACACACACGACAACCTGATTCTTTTTTTACTTTAAGTGCACTTATAGCTAATTATAGACATTAAGGGAGATTGGATTCTTCACTCATAAACAGCACTTTTTAAACAGAGACACTCCAAGAATCAAAGTGGACACATCAATTTCCAGACAAAGCACATTCTTTATAGTAGCACATGCTTGTTGCACAACAAGTGAATCAAAGATAAATGGCAAGTTTGTTTTTATATTTTGATTTAAACAAATAAAACAATTATAGGGTTCTCTGTTGGCATAATTTGAGATTGTGATACTGTAACTGTAGTAATAACGAAAAGTGTTCTTGTAAAGACCTGTCCAGATATAGCTTCCATATTACACACAACCAAATTATTTAGTTGTGTTTATTTGCAATTGAGGTTAAAGCAAATAACCGAGTACTAATTCAAGGCCGGACTGGACGATATAACATGATTAGCTCTTGCCCTTTGCATGTTACCTTTACTTAACATTGTTCAATATTTCCCCACTGAAAACTAGCTAATGAAAGGGAAGAATGTTAATCAGACTAAATCTATTTACTTTCTTCTTCCCCCTCAACATGATTGTTTATTATTGCTCTTCCTTGGACAAAATATATTAAAACAAGCGAGGTAGTGAAAATGGAATTCATTGCTACATGTGTACCTCAAGAAACCTGCAGATAAACAAATACAGGCACAAAGAAAATACAACTAGATGAATGGGGAGGAATAAATAAAGGCCTGTCAGTTTGCATTATTGTGTTCTTCCCAATAATAACATGGCTGTCCCTGGATCCATTTTACTCTGTCTTCCTTTGCACTTCATCCCTACTGAAGAAACACAGAGCACTTTCTAAGACTGCAGAATTTGGGAGGTGAACCATTGCAGGGCTGCACCCGGCTGCTCACAGATCTGATGTGACAGGTTAGAAGGTGAATAGTTCCTCTTTCAGCTTTCCGCCCTGAACTGATCTCTGAGCTGTCATCTCATATCTACAGTATGTCGCCCAGAAAAGCCTGCTCCTGTTACATCCTGTTCAACTCCCTCCTTTCATATTTTAAATGTGTCATCTTTTAAAATCCAGTTTAAGAACTACCTGTTCTTTCAGGCCTATGGCTAGCCATCGCCACCTTCTCCCTTGTTATGTTTTATGTATGTTGTGTGTGATAGCAGTGATCTTATGGTCTTGTATGAATGTTACTTAACAAATACATTTGACTTTACTTAATTTTCAAATAAAAGTACATTTAATTGATATTAACCTTCAAAATGACTTAATCTTCTAGTAGTTATTTTTGAACAAAAAGGCCAAGTTTATTTATTATATTATAACGTTAACATCAAAATCACCACATTTAAACCCATAACTATATAATTATGCTGAAACTAAAATTGGTTCAACTGTGTTAAAAACATATCTCTTTAGCGCTGCTTTTAATTGAGATGATCATATTCGAACTACAGTATGCCTTTTATTGTGTGTTTATTTTATTATCTTTGCTTTGTAATGCCTGTTGTAAATTGCCATTATATAATGAGTTTTTACTGTATTTATTCCTAAAATGTCTTTTAATTTGTTTTGTAAAGCACTTTGAATTGTCGCGTACAGAAAAGTGCTATATAAATAAACTTGCCTTGCCTTGTGAGTAATTAGAGAAAGTGATAATTATTTGTATTATTAATGAATCTGTCATATTAAATGTCAGATGATAGTGACCAGAAGTGCAATCCCCACAAACTGGTCTTTTATCTGACCAACATTCCAAACCGAGCTATAATTTAAATGCAGTAAAAAACTGAAATGCAGCATAAACATTAGAGAGGCTGGATTAAAAAAAAGTTTGAAGTGACATACAGTATGCAGTTCTCTCAAACAATAAAGAGATGAATTGATACTAATGTTTGGACCAGATATATATATATATTGCTTAAAATAAGGCTCTTATTCGATACAGAACAATTCCCAAGATGATTCAGTGCTTTGGTTGTTGAATTGATATATTTCATGCTTATAAATAACCACCAAGTAATCTTATTTCCAGCACAGAACAAGGTCAAGTGTGTGCATGGTGTGTAGTGTGCTTCTGTGCTGCACAGGCAGTGAAAACCTGGAGTTACATAAAACATACACAGAGGATTTCTTTGGAATTATTCCATCTTTCCAGTTGTCGTAATTTAAGAGTCAACAAGAAAACAACGGATCCTTCTTGACAGCATCTAATCATGCTTGGCAAGTGGTGCTGGGAGAGAATTTCATCACTCGACAGAAAAATGTATTCCCTATCCATAACTGCAGGACATCTGTGCTGAATTGGCTGAATTGGTTTGTAATGTACCGTGTTCACTGAACTGTGGAGCAGAACTTCCACATCATGCAGGTCCGACACGAGAGCAGCTCCGGCTTTACAGTCAGTCCATCCTGTCCTACTTTCACTTTTTCACCCTCCTTCACCTCCTACCCTCATACAGTATCTTCCCACCCTCTGACTCCTGAATCCCACTATTTCTCTCCTCCACCGCCTTCAAATGTTAAAGAGAACATCACTTTCTAGATGGTTATGGGAAAATTCAGCAGAAGATTGAAAAATGTTCTGGTGGGCTTTTGATATGATAGATTATAGTTTACCCTTGATACGAGAAACTTGTATTGAGTTATCCATAAGATTTCTGAGTTTCTGTTTCATGCGTGCAGTATAATGCAAAATGAAATATAAACATCTTTAAATGGTAAACAAACTACAACAGTCTCCAAAAATGTATAGATCTCAAGTTGAACATGCTGTGAAAGCAAACAATCTATCTTTTTTTAAATGAATTTCTCTATCACTGACGACAAGCAAAGTGGAGTGAAGGAAAGCAAATAGAGGCAGGCAGGGTGTAAAAGTGTTGAATACACAAATTGTAGATTTCCACTTGTTCATGCCTGCATTTAATTTCAATCAGTTTCTTCACAGGACTTGAGAGGCTTTAGGTGTTTTTGTTATTTGTAAAAGAGGAAATAGAAACATGTGATGTGTCAGAAAAAGCAACATACCCAACATAGAAGTTGGCTGGAAAATAGAAATGTGCAGTTGGATGTTTTGTTTGCCTTTATTATAGATAGTAGAGAAATGACAGGATACTAATGTATTTGTAAAACACAAAATTGACTTTCTGAATTTCTCAATGCACTGAGGGGTTATTACGGTACCATTTTTGGAATGTGATTGCTTTTACAATTTACTACAGTGGTCACAATGTTGATCTGTGTCCTGATCTCAAAGACAACTGCATACAGTGTTATCATTACTTGTGTTATCATTACTAGTGTTATCATTACTATTGATTAGTATTGTTGCCAAATGTATGATCAGAGTTTCCATGAACTACTATGGTCCTTTGGCTTTTCGTCGACAGGAATGGAACAGCATCTACATCTTACTAGCACAATCATAGAAAGAGACAAACATAGACATAGACACAGGCAGACAGACAGACAGACAGACAGACAGACAGACAGACACACACAGAGACAGACAGCTGTGGACACCAACAGAGACGGGCGCAGCAGGTGGAGAAGAGAGAGAGAATCAGACATTGACAAATACAGGAAAAGAGAGTTAGAGAGAGAGGGAGGAGCGGAGGAGGATGGAGAGCTCCCCGGGCTGTGAACCTGCCATGTGCACAGGCATGCTGCACCATCTGTGTGGAGGCTGTTTACGCAACACACCACTGCTACATACAGACACACCCTGCAGACACACACCCAGAACCACCTTGCCTAGGACATCGTGGACGTGGAGGCATGCTTCACTTGGTGCAGAAATAAAAACAGCAACAAAAACAACAAAACAGCAAAAACTGAAGAAAATAAGTCAGAGAGGAGCCAGGTCACACTTAGGACACCAATCACAACAATTAGATTTACATTATGGAGTAATGTATACACTTTACTCACAAGAAAGGTACATATAAAAGCAGTGGCAGCTAAGTCAATGAAACAGAGACAGAATAGAGAAACACAAATCAGATGAAACATGGCAGCATGTTACTGCCACGGCTTGTTACAGTGCAACACAACCAACCCTAAACAGCAATGACAGCCATTGACAGTTCCCTGTCACGCGGCCCAGAATCACACACAAACACTGATCATAACAAATTTAAATGTATCAGAACTGCAAACAATGTACCAACACACAGCCACCACAGTGCTTGCCACAGCTACACACTGGGAACAAAGAGAAAGAACAAGACAGACACAAGACAACAACAGAAGTGATGTCACACATATTGACAGAGAAGCTAAGACATGATGAGGCTTGTGAGGAGAAAGAATAACAACAGTGAAAGAAAGAGGCAGAGCAAGTGGGGTAAAAGAAAGGCCATGAAAAAATGACCAGGGAGACAGGGAGAGTGTAGTGCGTGATGACAGCGCTGTCGTGTCTTGGTAGTGCCAGCGAGACTGCAGAGACGTCTTCAGCAGACACTGCAGCTCAGAACCTGACCTCTTTGTGGGGAGCAAGAATAAACAACATGTCCAAAGAGAGGTGGCGGGGGAAGATAAAGGCATGAGTTCTCATCAATTGTCATCAATTTACCTTTCCCTAAACCCTAACCCTCATGCAGTGATTTTTTAAATCATAGTTTCACAGACAAAATGTACTTCATAAGGCTGTATAGACAACTGTGCTGAAAAAAGTTGGAAAAGTTGTCTTTTTGACCGCCTGTCAAACTGTTGAACCAAAAACACTGGTTGGAACACAGTATGTTTGTTTCCTCCAACCTGTACAAATTAGCTCCTAAAACACTATCATTGCCTGATGCAGGTACCTCAGACTAACGTGCTCTAACAGTTTATATAATACATCAAAAATGTAAAAAAGCATGGCACAGGAGCAAACGTTGTTCATTTGGGCTAGGCAAACTTGTGCTTAGGTCGACTCTATATCATAACACATGATCAAAACAGCAACTTGTTTACTGAATAATCTGCCCATCTGGCAGAGCCTCTCGGCTGGCAGCAGGATGAAAAGGGGAACGAGGGGAAAGCTAAAGATGTGGATCATGAGCAAGGCATGGCAGGTCTCGATTGGCTCTACAGTGGAAAGCAGACCAGACTGAGCCAGACTAGGCTGGGAGCCCAGCGCTGCCACCGAGGGCAGTGGACCAGCAGAGGCGCTAGTTGAAGGAGTATGTCTATTCATTTTGCCAAGTGTACAGCCTGCTAGGCAGGACATGGAAGCTGAAACAGAGAGAGAGAGAGCCAGAGGAAGATGAGATTGTAGGAAGACATCATGGTAATGGCTGGAAGGGTTTGGAAGAGCACAGACTTTGAAACATGAAAGCTGGAATAGAGAGGAAAACGGGAAGTTGGTCTGAGAGAGATAATGATGTATCTACTTCAAACAATAGGGACAGCAGGACAACAGCTGCATGTGACCTCCGAATGGCCGAGCCCGTGCTATGCTATTTAATGTATAGAAAACAGGAATACATCTTAGAGTACAATACAGGTGCAGGCTACATCCAAATAACCTATTACAAATGCTCAACAAGACTGTCAACATATTTTCAAAGTGTAGAACACATTCAAAGCCAGCCATTGTTGTCAGTTCATGTCAGTAGTCAAAAGAACATCCTGCTTTATGAAGCATTTAGTCTGATATCTACCTTCTGTTTGTGTGTACGGTGCTATGCAGCTAGCCAAACATACTGCCAATGCAGATTAAAGACAGGAGTCAGGCTTTTAAGCTATTTCAGGAAGAAACTGTGAAACTGGGAACTGTAATGGGCAACAAATCCCATAATAGGATTATTAATCAGAAAAAAACAGATACAACAAAAATAAACAATTAACAAGAGTTTAAACAAACAGGAAAAGACTAGTTTACAAATACATTAGGAAATACATTCCTCATGCCATGATAAAACTATAAAGCCAGAGTTAACAGGTTAGCCTTAAGGCCCTGACACAAACTAGGGGCAACAAAGCAAACAGTTGGGTTAACTCACATTGACTGCATCTTGGCAAAAAATTGCTACTCTGAGAAACCTCAAAGACTACAGCCTACAGCCAACTATCATGGTCATTCCTCGCCTGAGAGGGAATAACTAAAACTGGAAATCATGATATTTATAATGTTGATACACAAGCCGTTATTATGGTATACAAGAAATCAGAGCAGTTGCCGACCATTTTCATAAGACACTTACTCGCCTATTTTACATTTTATATTGGTGTTTAGGCTGTAGGCAGTGCCGATCACTCATCAATAGCTCCTACTTGAGCTAAGGCTAATAGTCAGTTTGGAGTATCAATTGCTGACATGGGCGCTTTGAGTTTTGAGTGTTTCATTACAAGAACTTCCTAGATCCACATCATACTTGATTCATTATCACTCATTTTTGTCTCCAAAGTTTGATTTATTGAAACGGTTCCTAATGAATTCAGGACTCATTTGGCAGCTATCTCTAAAATGCACAAAGTCAGATCTCCCCTGAAAGCAGCACATGGTTTAAAGTTGTCTTTGCCAAGAAAGAAAATGTGACTCATTGCCGACTGTGATGGATCTAATGATGATCTAAAGCTTATATATGTTCACTTTCAAATTGCAGTATCATGAATGAAATAAAGCGATACCTACAAGTTCGAAAACAGGTCCTCAAACTCATGTTGTGGTAAATGGTTGGCAGTGAAATAAAGGTGATTTACATGAGTTGTAGTTAATGGGCTCCAAATAGTCAATCCATGCAACCCAGTGGAGAAAAACTATCCCTTTAGCATTATGATCTCATGCAACATGTTGCATAGATTAAAGTCAGAGTGACAACAATTTATTAGTTTTAGTTTAACTGACGTTAATTGTATTCATCAGGCTCCTGAGTATGCTTGCACTCAAACACCATTAGTGCGGCAGATGTGGAGATGGGCAAGCAGCTCCTGGGGCGGAGAGAATAAAGACGTGGGCTAATTTTAGACATGCTGCTGCACAAAGAAAAACGTCACAGAAAATTATAAGCAGGCTTGTGCTTTATGAGATGACGACTGTGTTTTGTAATTCAGTGAAATAGATCTGAAATACTGGCAGAGGTCTCATGTTGTCATATTTTGTGTTCATTAAGCAAACTTAGTATTTAAAACTGTTTAGAGACTCAAATGATTTTTAAGAACTATGGTTTCCAAAGTTGAGGGTCAGTAATAGAGTGGACAGAGTGACTGAGGAGGACAGAGGCAGAACGGTTTTTAATATCCCCTGTCCAGTGGAACACTTTGGACCTGGAGATATCGTGGAGAAAAGAAGCTTTAAGGAGATGGGGAAAAGAGTCTTTATCTGAACAGGAAGTGGAGGTTGCTGGGTCAAGTGGGACTCGTGGCTGGGTGAAGCAGATAGTGAAGTTGGAACGTTATGGGACTGGCAAGGATGGATCATAAGGCTGTGGGAAAATAAGACAAGTTTCATGGACTAGCAAGGTGTCCCTGTTCATCAAGAAAATGAAAGGAAATTCCATTCAAGTCAGCAACCTCTATATACACATGCAGGGTATAACTTCTGCCGTGCCCTAGCAAAGGATAATAACAGGGTGAAAAAAAGACAAAAACGCACAGCTGAAATACAATTGGATTAGAAAGGGAAACTGATCATTTGGGAAACGTTTGTTTTTGTGGGGACTGGCCACAGGTGGGTTATTTGGGCTGATAGCGGAATGGTCAATTTGGAAGGAAAACAAGTCGAGAGCTGCACTGAATAGTTGATGCGACTATTCTGCTGGGAATAAACAATGGTGCAGAGAGATGTAAGCCCGAGGATTGATGTGACCATGTTAGCCACTACAAAAACAGGGGAAATGTTTTTACTGTAAGTGCATGAACACACCTTAGTGCAAATTGTACTGTATGGCTGGCACTCTAAAGACAGGGTGTAGATCAGAGGGAAAGAAGCCTAAGTTAACAACAGAGAATTCAAGAGTGAATGAAGAGTAAAGTAAAAATAGAAAGTGAAAATATTTCATGAAAAACTCTCAACCTCAAAAAACCAACGAGCGAGTGTATATTTCTAATGAAGTATTGGAAAAGCAGGCCAACGCTGTCCCAATGACAACACTATCAATTCATTGATACAACAACAGAAGTTGAAGTGCAAATGTATTCAGACATATTGTTATTGGATGTTGATTTTCACATTTAAAATAAAAACAATGAGCCTTCATGAACTTTATAACTGTTAAATAGTATCATAAAGTTGAGTAGTACTCCAATTACTTCACTACCATTGTAGTTCGTCTTTGGACAGAGCTGGTTGCCAAAAGTAATATACTGTGGTTATCCGATTTAAAAAGTTTAGCAAAAAGATTCTGTAGGAGTTACAACACAAATTACCAGTTTATTTTAGTTTAATATAAGTTCGTATCAGATTCAACCTGATTAACAACAAGCTTCAAATGTCTTTCTTTTGAATTACATTGGAAGGAATACAGAATACTCCTGATATCTCTTTAGTGGTTCTACATATACGTGGAAAGATGCAAAGCACTGTTTCTATACAGTTCACTCTAGGCTACCACGCATCCTTTTAAACTCAACTGTCAAACATTCATATTAACTGGGGATACTGGGGAAATTGGTTTTCCTGGGAACCTCTAAACCACAACCATGTTTTAAATGAACTATTACCTTTATCTGGTTATTCACAGTCAAACCTGCCTGTTAACCGACTGAGAGTTTTATAAATGTGGGAAATTCTGACAGAGGTTGACTCGGTTGGTCACATTTTCACTCAGATAGTATCCTATTAAAGCACCATTTTCTGCTACAGAGCACAGTAATACATATTTTAATACCAGGCACACGTAAGAGACAATGGCATGCAAAGCAGATTGTTCTTGACACATCACAGATTTATCGGGACTCCAGCTCCGCTATTGTTCACTTTTTATTAGCTGCTCTTTGCTAGCTTGTCCATTGTGAAGGGTTATCCTTTATAAAAGCAGACTGGTGCTATCTGTGCAGCTTAATACTACTTTTGTGAATCTTAGCTGGTCATTTTCTTTTAAAAGAGACACTCACATTTTTGGTACGTTGTCTATTCTCCACAAACACATTGTCTTCCCAATCACTGATGGATGCGCTCACAAATGCAGACTTTTGCCAACATTTTGCTCAATGGCAGGAGGCTGCATCCACAGTTATGAAACCAGATTATATAAAAGCTTTTTCTATGAGTTCATAATTCAATCTGAAATGCCAGAACAGTTACAGATAGATGTTCACTTCATGGACCTAAAGTCTTCCATTGTCAGTGACCGCGTCAGTAGTTATTATCCTTCATTTGTGAAGGAGAGTGCCATTGTTAACTCAGCTGTGATATGTCAACTTTTAAAATGATACTTTCTTGCTTAAACACTATTAAAAGAGCACAAAGGCCACAGAAACAATCATGATTCAACAAGTTAGTTGTAAATAATTAGCCACTGAGCTTTTAACCTTACGTCCAGCGCTTGTTTAAACTAGTTTTATTCTGAACTGAGTTTGACAGTGTGAATTGGACCAGAAACAGATGGAGAAAGGTGTAAGCTTAATTTACTGTTTTATACTGTAGTACAGGAGCTCATTGCACGCAGCCAGCAGAGACCCTAGGGCACTCGGAAATCGATTGTGGATGGCACTCTTCTCTCGGTCGGTTACAGATTAAAAAGAAAAAAAGCGGAAATGGGTCACAAAATATATTTTGGTGGCTCTTTATATCCCTGGGCTGCCTGCGAAACTAGTGTGAAAGTGAACTCTCACCATACATTTGGTAATGAGGGAAGCCTGCTTGACAATAAAGATATTTTAGCATGCTTAGATTACTGGGCTTTGTTCTCAGGGTCCGACACACCAGCAACATTAAAACATTTTAAAAAAAGCACTTCAATGGAATTGACTCAATTTCTTGTGCGGTGTTTTTACATATGCAATTTTATGTAACCCTGTTCAGCTGAATAGGAAGTTCAGTCAATTTCTCATTTGTGTCCATTTCGCCTCAAACAAAACTGGCCCCTGCATAACCCCAAAACACTGTCACGACGAGCTTTGAATTTCCCATTTTCTGCCCAGTGTGACCATGCATGTATCAAAGAAAAACTATGTTCTATTGCCTCTGACCGCACTTGGGTTTCTGTTTGGCTTATCTAAAGGTGTTAAGACAGGTACCCTTTTTTTAAGCTTCCGAATCCAAAATAATTCATGAGACCTTGCAGGGGTTAATAAAAACTGTTATCGATGGTGGAAAACAACGGTTGTACTTTTAGCTTGCTTTTGTGCATCCTATAGTCAGCTTTCAGTGTCTGACATCCGTGGCCGAGCTCTGTCAGTGCTGAAGGAATGCAGCCACACTGAGGCAAGTCCAATTAGACACTTAATAAAGCTAGAAAAGCCCAGCGACCTTTGACTAGCCACTCTGCCAGTATGTTTGTGAGAAGTCCAGCCAAACTTAACTTGCCTCATCACACACATCAGAGCATTGACAAGTGCACGCAGAGATGTAAGTCACCAGACATACAAACACTCAGACACACACTCTTCTGCCGGATCTCAGTGAGCTAGTCTCCTTTTTCTCTTCTTTTTTTTTTTTCTAAGCCGCCATCCCTGCTTGGCCTTGCCATCTGTTCTGCATGCTGTGGAACACGGCGCTCCCTTTTACTGCAGGTGTTTTCGCATAGTGGCAAAAATTGTCGGTAAGAGTAAAAAGAACAGCACTCAGGACATAAGTGGTTCAGGATGAGGCCTCGATCTTTTTTTGAGACGGTTATGTCACACACACTGAGTCATTTTTGTTTTGGAGATCTTGTGTGGTACTAATATCTCAAGGTTTACTCATCATATTGTAGCAGAAAATGCTGATTGTCTTTTTCTTGTTGTGAAATACTACTATTAGATATTATTAGTATCATCGAGGGTGGCAGATGTAAGTGAGGTTCCCATAGTAAAGTAAGTGAATCCATTTATTTTTACAAGGCAAGGTGGAAGTGGGAGTGAATCTGTTCTTTGGTTTAGTCTGTATTTAGGTTTTATGTCCTCTCCAAATGCTAATTATCACAGCTTGTCAACCAACAAGGTTTGACATTTAAAGCAACAGAACCTTATGGGAACGTTTTCTGCAATGATTCTGATGACTCAATAATAATGTGTAAACAATCGCGATAAAGTACAGATATTAAACAAGAAAATAAAGATTCATCTGTAAACCAGTGAGAGTAGTCTAAGAAAATAAGCCTTACTGTCCCTCTCTATGACCTCAGGTTTCTCCTGGAGGACATAATCATTTCTTGTTCTCTGTTCCTATATGTGTCAAGAATACCACCAAATAAAAAGTCTATATCCCCAAACCACCTCGACTGGCTCATTTCAAGTATTACCAGCTTTACCCATGATCTCATTCTATGAATGACTAACCCTGACTGTATTCTGCACAGGCGCGGATCAGAAAGACAATGAACTGACGGGTACATTGAGGATCAGCTTCCACTTCATCACAAAAAGCCTGTGAGACACCTGCATCCTCCAACACTGCACCAAACTGACCACCTGCTGATGTTACCCTCGCTAATGAACAACATTTGGAGTTGCTTCATCAATTGGGGAAGCAACTCTTTCCAAAACCAAAGAAGGTTATCCGCTAATCCCTGCAGGGAACCATGGTTTCATAGACAGAAATATTCTGGCAATACAAATCCAAAATGTATGGAATGATATGGTGCATGGTACAAACTTGCTCTATTAATAACTCACTAATAGATGAACAAAGAGTATGTACGTTTAGAAGTGTTTATTGATAACCAGAATGTTTGCAATCTAGCTTGCATTGAATTATCTAACTTTTGGGCTAAATTAAGTGTTTAGAATAAAGCTGAAAAGTGTGTACCAAGGTAAGTTTTGAGCTATAAACACCTTAAGTAAGTAGACCTACTTTAGGCATAAGCAGGAAGGGGAATGACTGGATATTTGAGATTGAAAATTTGTTTTCAAATAACACTGTCACATTTTTCAAAAGTCACTTTTTTATTTTGAAAAAAGGGTAAAAAAACGAACCTACTTAGTGTTTTGTTAAGAAATCTGCTCAGGACGAGAACACCTGGGACCTGGGAACGTCTAAAGTTTGGATTGAAAGAGGAACTATTCACTGTCTCACACACACAGACACATAGACAAGGACAGATGCATTAACAAGGACATATACATGCACCCATCTTAACACACACACACACACACACACACACACACACACACACACACACACACACACACACACACACACACACACACACACACACACACACACACACACTGCAGGTCCGATGTGCGTCCCAGAACTCCCATCTGTTGAACCAGCAGTCCAGGTTGGTCTTAATGAGAAATAATGAGCCTTCACTAAATAACAACAGCTTGGAAGAATTTCACCTCCCCACATTTTATTAGAATAGCATCAACATTACTTCCTTTTCCTAGATACAAAATCCATACAATTTCTTTATAACTGCCTTTTTTCATACGGTAAAATCATTGACATTTGGCATTTTGTTTTTAATCTCATTGTTACTGTATTTAAGGGAAATCAAACATTAATTGAGTCCTGGCTGGATATAAACTAAGTTACCAAGAAATGTGTTGCAGTTCACTTTATATTGACAAGGGTAATCTTTCCACAATCTCCTTGATGAAGACATACAAATTAGAAGTACAGGCAGATGTAATGGCCTCTTTAAATTAAGAGCACAAACCTGGAATGAAAGAAGCTCAAAGGGAAACTTCCTTCAAAGTTTGACATTGTTCACTAATAAATCAGACCCCGAATGGAATTGCTAGGCCTCTAACAGCTGGCCTAGCTGTCAGCAAAAACACTGACTCTCTGTGTGTGTGTGTGTGTGTGTGTGTGTGTGTGTGTGTGTGTGTGTGTGTGTGTGTGTGTGTGTGCGCGTGCGTGTGCGTGTGCGTGTTTGTCTACAAGAGCATCAGGCATCAAGTCAGGGAATCCAACTGGCCTTGCACGATTTCAAGCTGAAAGAGAGAGGAGAAAATGTTGAGTGTATGCTTAAAAAGAAGTACACAAAAGAGACACACACAAACACGCACACACATTCATGGGGAGTCAAGAAAAAACAGAAATAGGCCATTAAAAGAATGAGTTAGACAGGAAGGCAGATGGATTTTGTCAGGCAATGTCTGTCAATCAGGATGAAATGCAACATGGAAGATAGGCGCTGACAGAACACATTCTTACACACACTCGATCACACACACAAATAACAGACCTTATTGTAGAAGTCAACCAGCTCCTGGTGGTTAAAATCCACAAAGACATTTTCTTGAACCTGAAAGAGATGAAGAGAAAGAGAGGTAGGGTTAGACAGGAATAAGACTGTGCCAGTAACTGAACAAATAAGAAAAAGAAAGGTCAGAGAAGTACAAGGACGACGGAGAAGAGGATGAAAAGCAGCAATAAGAGCACAAGCATAAGAGTAATGACCAAGGCATCTTCAGTTGGCTTTCTTGAGCTTTCTATATAAACCTTCATTAATTATTACTGCTCTCTGGCCAGTACTTACAATCCTCTAAGTCTTATTCCTTAAGAGTGTTTAAAAATACACTGAAGGCAAAGCCACTGTCCACAATCTCATGGTAGGAAACCCATCTCTCTTTCTCCATTCTGTTCGGCTTTATTTAAAAAGAAGCGGACTGATGCATCACATGTAGAAAGATGGACAACACGTTTCAACACTGATATCTAAATAAACACATGCAGTAACTTTTTCAAAGCATGTATGTAACCCACTTATGTGGATGTTGGGCATCTGACTTCAATCATCAAAGAAAAGTCCATTATATCTGCTGTAAGTATGTCAGGTTTAAAAAAGTGTAAAACAGGTACTCTCACCAATTCTGTATTTCTTTGCTTCCCAATCCTTTAAATTAAGGCCTAAATAAAGTGAAAAAACCCCAGATATGATTAAATAATGTATCTTTATCATTCAAATATTATCCCCTTTAAACTGTGGGGTTTTCCCGGAAATGTTTCCTTGTACGATGTGAGGGTCTAAGGACAGACAAACATTTGTGATTTTGGGCTATATAAATAAACATTGATTGATTGATTGAAATATAGCAAGATGTATTTCAAAAGAGTGAACAGAAAAATAGCGTTATGATAGACCGAGATTGATAAATGTAACATGTAAAACTTTAAACATTGAAATCACATTAGTAATACAACTATGAGAATATAATCCACCATTAAATCCTTTCTATTTGTTTTCATTATCGCTTCGTCCCCCTCCCCAATTAGTAACATTTAAATTATTTAGACAAATAGCATTATTTTATTCTTTTCAAATGTTTCATAGTTATCTTGAACATATTATTGTCACTTATGAATGCCACGATAATTGTGTGAAGAAAAAACTGATATTGACTGACTGAAATATAGGAATAAGGAACCTCTTGTCTTGTGAAGCTTGGACCTGAAAAAAATCATTGTGAACACTGCTTCAATAACTTTAAGTGTCTTTCATCTGTTTTCATGCTGTGCAATTTAGCAATTTATCTTCATGTGGATTCCATTAAGGTTCACCTGGGAGCCTTTTGTGATGTATCTCTCCAATCTGAAAAGACCGCAGATTTGACTAACTATGGATTGAAGTAAGTTCTGCAGAAAGAATTAAGAAACTAAGGGCAACCATCACTGCGCTGCCTGCTGTCATCATTATCATCACCCCATCACAAATGAAAGCTGAAGAATAATTCACCCCCATGAGCGGGAGTAATGGAGAGACACTTTATCACACCCATCATTGAGAAAATAGCCATAACATGTGTTTTCTAGGTAACAGAATGAGAAGTCGTGTAGCCGACTAAAGTGCACTCAGCGCTGTCTTGCTAAATGTTGATAATAACAGAGAACTGTGAACACCATCTAGGAGGGCAGCAGGGAACTAAGAAAGAACGAGGAAAAACCACAAAGAAAGAGATCTGTGCAGAAAGATATTAGAACAACATGTGCGTACACTCATTTAAAGCTCTCCTCCCAGCAGTTTGGTGCTCAGAGACCAAACAGCGCTTTGAGGCTTGAAGCTAACTGGCTGGCTGGTTGTGTGGGTGGAGGGAGGCCATGTGTCACTGCAAATTAATGACAGAGATATTAATTGGAAGCAACGTTAAAAGTCAATGAAGGAGAGCGCAGAGGGGGAATGCTATCTCTCGTCAACGCCACCAAACCGCAGCAGTGTCATATCACAAGGAGAATGTAGGACAGTGTTGAGTTTAGATACGGTAGAGGGAGCGCTGCGAGGACACGGCAGGTAATAAAACAACTTATTAAAGTGTTGTTATGAAGTGAGACGCAATGTAAAGAAGATGCACATCAAAGTAGTTCTACAGGGTGACAAATCATCCTCGGAGTAAACAAGAAAGGTGTTAGGAAGTGATTTCATTTGAAATACAAATTGGGCATGCAGTTAAATTAGTTGAATGATGAACACACCATGTGCTTCAGCACGGCACTGATCTAGGTGACTCTACTGATCTTCACTGCGACAAACACTAGTATAATGAGCGGAAACCAGCGCTGCATAATCACTTCTCTGGGTTTATGGTCTTTAGTGAGCGCGGGTCACAGAAACAACACCCGTCGAGTTGGAAACAGGAATAAACAGTCGTCGGCAAACTGGGCTGTCTCCATTACTGTCTGACAGAGTTGAGACAGGGGGCGACAGGAAATGCAGTTTGAGGTAGTGTGAGATATGATGTCGATCAAAAAGTAAGGTACAATAAAGACAACAACAAACCAGACCGTAACGCTTCCTGTCTGAATCACAGGGGCTGAGGATCAAAGTGTGTTCGTGCTTATGAGGATGTGAGATTGACAGAGTTTTCTGACTGTTGGAGAACTTCCAGGTACTGCCGGGTGTGTGTGTGTGTGTGTGTGTGTGTGTGTGTGTGTGTGTGTGTGTGTGTGTGTGTGTGTGTGTGTGTGTGTGTGTGTGTGTGTGTGTGTGTGCGTGTTTGGCCCATCCCATTGTTCCTCAGGGTTGACATTTTGCCAGGCAGTAACCCAACAAGGCGCTGACAGATCTAGGCTAACACTAATGGGGATAGGGTGCATCATCCTCATCATCACAGCCCTATACTTACACACATACACATGGACACACATACACATGGACACACACACTCACACACACACAACACACACACACACACACACACACACACACACACACACGGACACACACACACGGACACACAAACTCACATCTTATCTGTCAAAATCCTGTGTGTCAGATACAGAAAACAGGATTAACCCATAACGATAATCATGAATTCACTTGCATCTGGTGTTCCATATGCACCACATGTAGGAGAGTATGTTATCACTATATAGGCTACACACTAAGGGAGATCCAAAACATGAGAGGGAATAAACTAACATACAAATCAAGGACATTTCCATAAAAGCATCCTGCCATGATATGGGAGTACAAATTATGTTGCAGCTCTCTGTCTTATAGCCCTCGAAAAGGTGACCTGTACAATTCCCCAGAAGACCCTCTAAAGTCAGGGAGGATTAATTGAGACAAACGTATTTGCGGAAGTAAACAAAGACCCCTGTAAAATAATTACTTAAACGGACTGCAGTTTCGTCACAGATTTGAGAGTGACTTTCTGCATTACCTGTCGCAGACTAAACTCACTGTAGTTTCAGGATTACTCCCTTTGAGTTTGACCTAGAAATAAAAAACAGTGGCCAGTCATGATTATTTTGACAGACATTCTTGGTCTCCAGAAGATAAAGCCTTCTCTCTTTGAATTTTTGAAAACATTTATCTTTTGGTTTCCAGATTCCAGAGGTTATCGTGAAGAAAACTGAATACAAGATATAGAAATTATATCCAAGACTAAAAATATGTTTAAAAGCTGCAATAAAGTAAACCAAATGTCCCTTTAAACAAGGATGAAAAAGATTACTCTACCTAAAGCACAGAAAACAATTAAGTTGGTGTTATCTATAGACGAATAACCTGAAACTGCTGCATTTATGATAAGGAGACATTTTCTATGGAATAAAGCTTTGAGAGGTTTCAGATCAATGTATTTTAATTGATAAGAAAAACTAAATATTCAAAAAGAAATGATTTAAGCCCATCAAGTGGATACTAGTGTCAGTTTATATAAGACCCCACGTGTACTCCATCTAGCAGTAGTACTTTCATACCAAAGGGTATTGGCCTGGGTGGATGCAAAAAGCCGTTTCATCAATTATTTGCCACAGTGCAATAAAGAGTAGCTTGAATTTGAATTACTTGGGAAAGCAGTGCATCTGTTTTGCTGAATGCTTCTCAGTAACTGCTTATATCGAGTAAGAAATCTAAGAAAAGTTGACAAGGAATGGAGATTGATCAAATCACAGAGTGGTGAAATAGATATGAGAGAGTAAAGCAAGACAGAGATGAGTAGAAAATGAACCACAGAGAATGAGAGCTAAAGACAAGAATGAAAAGTTGTGAGGACCCAAGGGAGCTTTCATAGAAACAAACGACCAAAAGCATCTCAAACATTAAACTGTAACAAATTCACTTACTGAAATATTTTTGTATATTAAAGTTACATTTTTGTATAATATAATACAAAAATGTAACTTCCAAACTTAAAGGTTGGGTAGGTAAGTTTGAGAAACCGGCTCGAGATACACTTTTTGTTATATTCCATGGAATGCTCTTAACATCCCGATAGCAATGAATATGTTAAGTACTTTGACACAAAATTCATAAAAAAATGTCATCTGTGGAAGCCGTGGCGCTGTAAAAAGCACTACCAATCATCTGAGCCGGCCCGGCTAAAATAACTGGATGGCCTACCTGCCTGTCAGCCTTCCATCTCGTGCCCTCATTGTTCATGTGCGCGTTCGTGTGTGTTGGAGGAGGGGGCTCTGTCAGGAAGTGGCAGATTTTTTCCGGCTGTGTATTTTCAAATTCTAGCGCACTCGAGCTGGTTTCTCCAAAATTACCTACCCCACCTTCAATTTAACAATTACGCATTTTTTTAACTCATAAAGAGAGAAAAATAACACGTGTGTGTGTGTGTGTGTGTGCGTGTGTGCGTGTGTGCGTGCGTGCGTGCGTGCGTGCGTGTGTGTGACACTGTTGGTAGAAGCAACCATAAAATATGCATTGCAAAGTCCAGACAGGACAAGACGTGATGCAAATCAATCTCAAGTGTCGACAACAAGTGTCAGTCACTCTTTTGCAATCTAGTCAAATGTCATGTGTGAAATATGGTGTGTGTCTCGGAGAAAGGTGAGAGGTTTCTGATTTATACTTTATATGTGTATTGACACCATCTTGAAGATCAGCATTTGAGGGCTTGTGTAGAAGTATTGTATCTCATTACATCTGATGACTCTGCTTCTTATTAAAGAACATCCTTATTGTTTTCTTTAGTGTCATTCAACCATTTTTATTTTATAGTTAATTCTGCTTGTTTGTATGAACATCATCTTTAGTCTTTCATTCATTTTCCCTCGTTTTTTCTTTTTTCTGTAAAGCGCAATGTTTGAAAAGTCCATTACAGATATAATGTGCTTACCTGCTTGCATGCATGTATCAGATTATATGTTTTACTTGTTGCTACTAACTAGTATTCATTAGTCAGAAACGTCCTTGTAAGCCTTTTTAAAATAATATTTAGTTTTCCTTCTCCTGTTTTTTTTGTCACGTTTGAGCTGTATTAGACAAAGTTTATAACTCTGTAGAGTGATGATGATGAGCTAAACTCAGGGATATGCTGTTCATGGGAAGTTATCTTCCTGCTATGGGCTCTTGCTTTCTTGATGGCCAACAGAGTGCATTATAGGTAGACGTTGAGTTGGGTCGCAGTACATTTTGAGACAAGTTTAACTTCCTTTTCCTGCCTTGCTAAGACACTCTCTTTTTTGTGTCAGCTCCCCTGTTGCTTAGCTGACTGGTGCAGCGACCGGAACACCAAACCTGAACGGTGGGAAATAAAGCCAGGTCCTGTCAGGAGTGGACACGTGTTTTCCTCTGTGCACTACCTCGTCGCTCTGTGGGAAACCCAGATTGTGTTAACTTATCCAGAAATGATGTCACATTCATACCTCAATTAGCAGGAGATAAAAACATGATTGCTGTGAAAAGAACAACCCAGAAGACTTCCAAGTCGTATTCATATTAACACAAATTGTACAGCCTGTTGATTTTTTAGGGTTTAAGATTATCCGTCTCAAATGTTTTAATAAATGCGATGAATCCTCAGATATTGGCAGCATTGCAAATGCAAGTGACATTAATGCTAACACTTCTTTAATAAATAGCACAAATCGCTAGAACTAAAATGTCTAACTGTTCAGATTAAAAACATTATCATCCTGCTTTTCTGCTCACACCATTGAATGGGCATGAAAAGAAAGGGTTGATGTAATGTTGGCAGCACAGGGGCTCTGCAGAAAGAGGAGGTGTTACGTTATACAGAAGCTCCTCTGTGACTTCGCTACATCTTCTGTGACTCCGAGCTCTTTGACAGTTCGTCCGATTGGAGCTCTCTGCCTAGCTGTTGACTTTTGCCAGACAGAAAAAAATCCTGACAGTGAGAGACAAAGAAAAAGAGCTGCATGCACAGGAGGCTGAGCTGTCGGATTTTGGCAAACCTTTATCCCTTAACACAATCATAACAAATAACATATTTCCTTACCTGGCTGCTTTACTGTAAATATACAGACACTCATCGTTCTTTAATTGGGTTTCATCACCACACATCCTGACAATTAATAATAAATAAACAACATCTAAAATCCTTGCTGTTACCCTGTTATGTTGCCATGGCACATCATTTCAAAAGCCTGATGACAGAGTGACTGCTGGCCTATCCTTTTATCTGGTCTATCAACTTCTCTGCATGCTCAACTGATTCTCTGTGTCTGTCTGTCTGTCTGTAAGCTTACAGCAACAATAATATATGTGTCATTATGTTCAGTCAGTTAGCTTACAACACACACTTCTCTGCCAACCTGTCTTCCTGTCCTCCCTGTGTCTCTGTGCCAGCCTACATCACAAGCTTCCGTTGGCTGTCTGAGCTGCATTCTGCCATTTTGCTGACGGATGATCAGCAGGGGTAGTTTTATGAGGAGGAAAAATTAGGGTGGAGGGGGGGATATCTGTCACTGGTCGTGCATTCAGGTGACAGCACAAAACTGTTGCGTGGAAACATGGGGTAATATATTCAACAAAAAAGGTAATTAAGTGCAATATAGTGGCATTAGATCACCAATAAACAATCTTGTTCCCTCAGAAAGGAATTTAGATGAAAATATTTTTCACAACTTAACTGCTTAGTTTATTCTATGCAAGTTAAGCTAAAAACCATGAGTAACCACACATCTGTATTTTACATACTTATTGAGACATCAAGCAAACTTTGGCACATTCTTTTTGAAATAAAAGATTGTGTGTGCTTGATGATGCTTGCATTTGTTCTGCTGCATAAGCTGTCTGTCACTACAATCAGTTACTCAGAGATGTGCTGTCAAAACACAAAAAGCCTTTTAATGTCTCAATACAGATTCTTGTTGTTTGCGTCAGTGCTACAGGTGTGCTGCCTCCTCTTTTATGTTGAATTGTCTCTGTCCATCTGTCTGTACCTTGTCAAGACGTTATCTAGTTTATGGCCTCCTTACTCACTGTGGAGGGGGAGGAACACGGAGGGAGAATCAGGGACGGTTCAAAGGTTCATCTGAGAAGAACAATGGATATCTAATTGGCCTTAGCATTATGCTGAGCTTAATTAATAGCTTTCTTCTCATTATGGCACACCAATCAAACTGAATGTAATGTGTTTTCCAACTACATCTTGCATCCAAAAAGAGGATGGCATAACAAGGCAATTACAGTGCTGTGACTATTGACCCACTGAACGTTCAAGATGACATGATCTATTAGATTCAGTATTTCTCAAACTGGCACACTGCTGGGTCCCCCCTTAGAAAGTAATCTGAGAGGCTATTTGTGTGTGTGTGTGTGTGTGTGTGTGTGTGTGTGTGTGTGTGTGTGTGTGTGTGTGTGTGTGTGTGTGTGTGTGTGTGTGTGTGTGTGTGTGANAGAGAGAGAGTGTGTGTGTGTGTGTGTGTGTGTGTGTGTACACTGAACAGCATTTGGACTGGATCAAGTGTAAACTGTGATGAATTTGCGCCAAAGTGGTCGTTAGTTGGTGTAATGAGACTTGCATCATGTTGAACCCTAAACATTGTGCAATTTAACTATGTCACAATACCAGAGATGAAGTGGTTGACTCCAATACTATTCCATGATTCCTCATACCAATTCAATACCACGGTATTAAAAACTAACAAAACAATAACCCCCTGTGCTTCAAATACAGACCTTTATTACCTTTGAGTAGTGTTTTTGTAGGGAGTTTACGAGTTCTTAATTCCCTTTCTTACATCTTTTTCATATTGCTGCGGATCAAGTGTATGGTTGAGCCAAAGAGAGAGAAAGAGAGAGCGAGTTAGACGCAATACTATATGCGCTCCAGGTCGCATGGTCATACTTCTGTGGTTTAGAAACCGAAATTCAACATTTCTTATTTCCTTTCAGATTTTAACGCATCAACAACATTGATCCTATACGTCATTTTCTTCAAATTATTCAGCAGCCAGTAGCTTCAGACAAAACAGTAATGTGTCAGTCAACAACAACAACAAAAATAAATGATTAGTTCACAAAAAATGACATGTTTAAACTTCCCATGACCCCTTGAGCCTGGAACTGTTCAGAAGAAAAACAAAACCTATAGGAGCCCAATATGCATTGTGCATTGGTGCTGAAAGGGGGGCACCATGAGTGAGTCTCCACTTCCACGGCAGAGCCCTGCAGTCATCGCACACTGAGAGACAGAACTTCAAACCTTCAGCCATTCACTAAACAGCCTGTCGACTGCAACAAACAGAAGCTGTCAAACACAAACACTGGAAACTGTCAGTCACTTCTGCTATTTATAACAGAATTCAGAATGTGCACACATGCAGGCCCACACAACCAGACACATGGACACATTCCCATTCTCCCAAATATATTAGGAAAAGAGAAGTTATTTTCCAAACCTCTATTATACTCGTGAAATTCAAGGTGACATGTTGGAAAACCCTTTCTGTGCAGTAAGGGGCTTCCCAAACACATGTCATTCAGTTTGTGTCATTACTGTGATTTGGAGAAAATACCTGCAAATGAACAGAAGTGATTCATTCAATCAGTCTAAATTATATTTAGCCCTCTTAACTACGCTTCCTTTTTCAAAAGGCCTTTTGATAACACTCATCTAAACAGTGAAAACCAGAGGGAGTAAATAATAGCAAAGAGGAGTGGAATGTATGCTGCTACCCAAGAGAAGAGAGAGTGGGAACTTTGATAACAATCAAAAGAAAAAAAATGCAGGCAAAACAATAAACAAACCGGCTTTTGCTTTGTGTTTTGGGGAGACAGGGCTGAGAGGAGGCAGCAGGTTCCAGGCCTGGCAGGACGAACACACCGACACACACACACCGACACACACACACCGACACACACACACATCTCTATTGCTCCCGCAAACACACACACTCGCAGTTCTGCTCGTGCACATATACTGTACACTCATCGGCATGTGTGTAGACAAGTATGCATGGGAAACAAAGCCGACCGACACAAACAATAATCAGACAAAAATGTGCGGTTATGCAGACACGCACGCACGCACGCACACACACACACACACACACACACACACACACACACACACACACACACACACTACACACACTACACTACACACACACTACACTACACTACACTACACTACACACACACCTCGCGCGCCCACCACACACACACCACACCCCACCCCCCCCCCCCACCCGCACCCCCACCACCACACCACCCCCCACACACGTCAAATGAAGCAACAACCCACTTCCCATTCACACACACCCTGGACAAATTGTTTTGGCTACCCGGTGAGTCGACAGTACAGATATAACGGGAGCTGTTCCCTTTCTTCACGACACCCAACACACACCTGAGCGTACTAAATATCACAACGCTAAAACTTTTCTCCACACACACACACACACACACACACACACTTATTTACATTTGTTATGTGTATTATTAACTGGATGTTATTTAGCAAAAAACAACTCATTCGCATTTCAATTAAATTGTGAGTTTGTTGGTTGTCCTTGTCAAGTTTTTTTTAATGTTTGCTTTTTATTTCAACTACCGTAGTTGTCCGTTACTTTAAGTAAATTCTATATTTAAATGCCTAACATGCTCCGTCACAATCACTGCGTCTGTGTCTCTTCCTGTTGAGGTGATTCGGTCCTGGCCCTCTCTCATCTTGTCTCCATCTCTTGTTGGCTAGATGCATCACCCCCTCCTGATTTATTCCTTTTCTTTATCCCTGTAACTTCGCCTCGGTCCCTGTCTTTCCGTGCATTAAGTGACGCTTTGTTATAAACAGCCCATCAGTGAGCTGTCCATCCATAGCCAGGCTGTGGACTGACATTTATTAAGAGTCAGCTTTGCCTGCAGTCTCCCTGCCTCCCTCAGTCTCTCGACATGAATACAGAGAACCAATTAGAGGAGGAACAGGGCATATGTCTACATGCTCTGAGAGGATAGGCCACAAACACAAACAAACACCCTAACAGATATGGCAGACAGATGGAGGGATGGAAGGAGGAAGAGGGTAGAGGATAGAGTTTGAATATATCTCCTTAATAGTTGAGCTTCTGAAAAGAAGGTCCTTTAAGGAACACAACCAGTGAACTTCTTTGAAATGGGAACACTAAATGAGTGCTGTAGCAAAATGCAAAACACAAAAAATGTGTTATAAATAATAAACACCTTGATTCAAGAGATTAAGGCCGGAGCCACACGAGAACAGTAACGGTCGTATCCGCCACAGTTCTCTATCATATAGACGGTTCGTCCACAAGAGGCCGACAGGGAAACGCAGATAACGATAACGGGTCCCAAGGTGGGTAGATCTGGGGACGCAGCGCTCTGGGGGGCCAAACGGCTCGGTGTTTACGCCCTATACGATCATTTTCTGATAACGATGACGCAATAGCCCCGCCTCTCCTGCTCACCCCCGTGTCACCCGCGTCATTGCTGATGTGTTTCGCCAACAACAACAAGAGTTTTCCGAGTGTTTCGAGCCAGGTCCCGGTATCTCGCAGGACAGTGAGTGCACCCAGCAGGTGCCTCCAGCAGACCCTCCCGCACGGCAGAGTTTCCGTTGTCGCTTATTGTTTAGGTGTCCGTCATATCATTAGCTAGAACTAGCTAGATCTGATCGATATGGACATAAACCCTGGGACACAGAAACTGTCATTCAACAATGATGAGGCTTGACCTTTTAAAACAGCAGGAGGTAGATACTGGGGCTAAACAAATAACATATTTGGTCGTGGGCTAGTAGGACAATGGCTATTTTGCCTATTGGTTTTGTCTCACATGGGTGAAGTCACCTGTGTCCTGTCTCTGCAGTTTTCGTGTGTTTACTTGTTCATTATTTGTTTGCGTGCGTGTATTGTCCATCCACCTCCTCAATTAGAATCCACCACATCCTGTGTTGTGGTTGGGGACAATGGGAGCATACCTATACGCTCCCATTGTACCATACTACTCCCACATCCACCTCCTG
Organism: Notothenia coriiceps; assembly: GCF_000735185.1. Lineage (NCBI taxonomy): Eukaryota > Metazoa > Chordata > Actinopteri > Perciformes > Nototheniidae > Notothenia > Notothenia coriiceps. The sequence goes on along the minus strand of NW_011351213.1, from coordinate 50,866 downwards.
AATCATCACAGCAAGACAAAGTGCAACAGTAATATGAGTGACACATATTTATGCTCATGATCTACATGTGAGGGATCCATTGATACATTAATAGCTGGGAGGAGACAGGAAGACAGGAAGAATTCATTTAGCCTTTCGTACACAAGTCTCCAATCTGGAGAAGTTCAATTTTGACTTAGACAGAACTTTTATTAACAGAGCTACAACGTTTGCATGCTAACGAGCATCTGGCATGCAAGACAACAGTAGGCAGCACAGGAAGTTTACTCTGTATACAAGGTAAGAGACCTGTTTAACAAAACATGCCACTCAGCTGTCATGTTATATTGCCCTCGACAAGAAAGAAAGTCTTTGTTATCGGCACCCAAGTCATTTTAAGTCATTTTAAAAGAAGTCCTAGGTTCATCTCCCTTGCAAAGTCTCCTTTCAGAGTCATATCTTAAGATATTTAAATGTTTCCGCGATCAACACACAGCACATACTTCCTCGTCTCTAGGGACTGGTTTGCGTGTTCTGTGATATACTAATGTTGTAATCTTGTGCTCATCTTAACTGCAAGTTGTCTGCATTTTTTACAAACGTGAATAATGTAGAAATTGTTAAATAAAATAACTTACTGTAAGTTCATACAGAATCGTTTACAAAGAAAGGACTGGTTATGTGGTACTGCCTAAGGAAAACAGTGAAAACCAGTACCATTTTGCTGACACTTTTATCCAAAGCGACTTACAATAAGTACAATAAACTATACAGATACAAAGAGAACAACTAGAAAAATATAGCTATATGCGCTTGAAAATAAGCTAAACTATTGAAGTGCTAGTGAATTAATTTCAAATGGGCTAAACTCATTAAGTGCAGTGCTCAATATTTTTATAGTTTTTAACAGTTGGGAACTCAGTTTGCAACGATTGTTAAGTAGACTTTCTGCTTTACACACCACAAGTGTAAAACTGGTTTTATTCACGATCAATAGCAATGAATTTAAATGTCCTAAATGACAATAAATAAATAACTTTTATGTGACTTTTATGTATGTAAAATAGACATTTCGTCATAGGAGGAAAGCACTAATGACAATCCATTAGAGCACAACATAGAGACCCCTGACTAAATTTAATGCAGCAATGATTAATGCTCCTGGTTACACCTGTACACTTCAGTTTATGCCAAATGTCTGCTGGGAAAATGGTCTAAAGGCATAGAGTTTAGAAAGCATGATGAAAGGAGAAAAAGGAGGACAAAGACAAAGGGTAAAAGAGAGACACACAGACAGGACAGTGGTGCTGAGTCTGAGGGAACAGCCTGGCCTCTGCTGGGGGTCATTTGTCAGATCATTAGGTTGCCCAGTTAATGAAATAATAGAAGAAAAAAGAATCTCTCTGTACTGGCCAACACAGGCACTAGTTGTTCCCGTGTGGAGTGTCTGCTTTCACCCACCACTTATCAGCCCACCCCCCNCTTTTTCAAACCAAGGACCACTTAACCAATAACATATAATATCCAAAAACAATAGGCCTGCTTACCACTCCAACATTCGCCTCGTTCACACATTAAATCAACAATACAAATACAACTACAGATTATATAAGCATTTAGTTCAAATGCGATTTTAAAATGCTCACAGGTTTTACACCTCTTATGAAATGTAGACTGCATTTATTATGGAGTTTATGTCCAACAGACTCTCAGATCATTGGCTACTGAGAGGTATGCAAAATACACCGCATGTGGTACGACAGCAGTATTTGGGTTTTTATCTTACTAGTGTTTTGTGTTGTTTTTATGTCGGAGAGTTTTTCAGTCGGTGGCTTCTGATCTGGTTTCATTGTCTCGTGTTTTACATTTGTTTCATGTCCTGTCTGTTTTTATGCTATGTTTTTATACAGTTGTTGATGTACAGCACTTTGTTCAACTCTGTTGTTTTTAAATGTGCTATAGAAATAAAATGGATTGGATTAGCAACACAATTTTACATTTGTTTTGAATGGTGGTGAAGCACTACCATTGAAGATATCAAATAATGCCGATGAGGCATCGAGCTCTAAATTCAATATTTTAAACCAGTGTAGGTGTGTAGATTCACTACAAATGCATCTCCAAATATATTGAGTACACATTCAGCACATTGGTTGTTCATATGTTGCCAAAGGCAGACATTATGTACTGCAATGTGACATCTTTTTCTTAAATCTGTGCTCTTCTCCTACACAAACATTTGGTGCGTATTTGTTACTATGCAGAAGCAGAGAGAGAACAATGCTGGAGATGACAGCTTGTCAGATAGGCCAGAACATGCCAGTTGTGGTGGGTGTAGAGAGATAATCCGCATTGTTCTTGGTCTTGTACAAGTGTCAGAACCCACTTGTTTATGTAGGCGTCTTCTGCCTCAATGTTTCAGAGGCTTTGGCCCCATCATACACATAATGTAAGTGTTAACGCACAACAAAGCAGGAAAACACACATATCCCATGTACAGATGATATTACTGTTCCGCACCTTTACACAAAAACATCCCAACATACTGTACTCCTGTAAATAAATGCATCCTGCAGGTGATGTCAATCCCATCCTGTTGCCTGTGTCAGGACAGCTGGACACTGAGTAATGTAAAACAGCTGGGATTTAACTTTGCCCACAGCTGTGAAACAAATCCACTGAAAACAAAGGTTAACAAAGGTAAATGTCGCACACTCACCTTACCTTACCGAGGCAATATTTTTCTCATCTCGGGTACAGTGGATTTTCATTTACGTCGGAGAAGTAATCGCAAAGAAATAAAGTTTCTGCTTTTTGATATTTCTATTTTGAACATGATCTATAATATTCAGTATAAAAGGAGCATGAAGAAAAGACTCATGAGCTTTTGGATCATGCAGTATGAATGAAGGAAAAGCAAGACAAATAGAGGAAGAAAAGTGTGAAAGACTTGCAAAACTTCAGTCTCCATGACCTTTTGAACTCCATTTTTTGGAACCAATCTTGTTCCGCCTGCAACTGCATGTTATTTCTTTGGCCACGCTTTTCCCCCTCCGACCCAAAATGTTATATATTGGGAAGACTCCTGCTGTTGCCCTTGATCACGGAAATGAAGTTGGTCACTTGGTATTGCTGAAAGTGCCTGCTGCTTCTTATTAGTTAGGATGGGTCAAATGAAGAGGACACATTTCCCCAAGGGGAAGAGTAACGCTTATAGCATTACTTAAAGTCTTACATAGTCTCTAATGATTTAACGCATCTTTCTAAGTTAGTGACTAATTCTCTCAGCGTTGAAACTTTCCTGCCAGTAAGATATAGATTGATGACCCTGGCTGATCTTTCTGGCATGCCTGCACACTTTTGGATGCCTTCTGCTAACCGAAGCTCATTTGGGTGTAGTCATTTTAATATGTGGAAATGTATTTCCCCGTCAAGCTTCGGCACACACTGCTTTTCCTCGTTCCAACTCACACTGCCTCCACAGACACACAAATGCAAACAAACACACGTCTATGTGGTTTTGCAACGGTATTTGACTTCAAAGCCTTTAAGTTATTTCAGATTGTATCTGCTTGTTTTTCCTTGGTCATCAATTAAAACAATGGGGGTTATTCAAGTTGCTTGCTAACCACACCTGCAGGCTGGGAACCTGAGAGAACAATAGACAAAGAGCTAAACCTTCTGCATGTTGCTTCATGTTGCCTATCGCTTGATTAGTCTCTCCCTCATTCTGACATTACATTTGCCGGAATGTTTTTTTTTGTCTCAAGATGTGACTCATTGCACATTCTTGACCTGCTTTAACAATAAACAATATCTCAATTTGTCTAAGATTGATATATATATATATGACAGACGGCTGATGTGTGACAGCAGGGAAACCAGTTGATGATGGATGGATTTTAAACAGTTGGTGATTGAGATAAATATTATGATTTTGCTGTTACTGTGAAAAACAAAAGCACACTCAAGATAGCAAAAATCAAACCACAACACTATCATAATTTCTGCCTTAAAATCACATCAATATCACCTTAGCACTGCACTTAATTTGCATTGCTTTTCTGACTGGATAAGATTTAGATGTGTTCAGCATCTTATTAAAATAAGCTGTCAGCTAGTTGAAGGCTTCACCCAGTCTCTAAATACTTTTCAGTTTTCATAAAGCATTTTTACAATTATGTCCATTAAGCACCATTTTTCTTCCTGCTGAAACTCTGTATGAAACGGGTCTAAACCAGACTTTTTTTGCGGGTTGATAAAACTGTGTGCATGTGTGTGAAAGTGCTTCCTTAAGTATGCGTGTCAGCCTCATTGTGACTGTCACGGGGCTGATAGCTGTGAGTGGGGTTGACAGTAGCTTCTCCTCAGCCTTGCCTGTAGACCTGGGAAACCTCGATAAGACACGCAGGCTCTGAAGCCTCTAAAAAAAACACATCGGTGTCAAGAGCCGAATGAAGAGATAGGCTAGTGAGGAGGAGGGAGAAAAAGGGGAGGAAAGTGTTGTATGGGTGGTGAGGAAGTGAGAAAATCCTCCTCTGCCTTTTGGCATTGACTCCTAACGAAGTTTACTCTCTGCCATTACGTCAAAAATCCCCACAATCCTTTTAGTCACAGCAGGGAGTGGAGAAGCCCTCAAAGGGAGACCGTTGCCCACACACGCACGCGCACACGCACACGCAAACACACACGCAAACACACGCCTCGTTTTAAAAGGTTTGTTTCTCAGTTTATTTGATCCAAAGGCATATTTTAGTCCTGCCACCAGCCGTGTTGCTCATACAGTTTTAAAACTGTCAAAGTTATTTTGAATATCCCAAATTAGGTTTTAGTCTGAGGCATACCTGTAACATGGGCTAGAGTCTATTATTAACGCAGGTACCACTTAGATGGCACCCCCCTGTAAATGGCAGAGTTCAGCTTGTAATTGCATTCTCACAAAGGCACTTAAAAGAGAAGTCATCCATTTTTGAGAGAGACAGCATGCAACCTCAATTTAAAACATTGGAAAAACCTTTCAAAGGCCTTTCCAAAGTGTGCAAGATGATGAACTTCCTTTGCCAGATAGCATTTGACCTTAGATAGTGAAAGTGTGGCTTAAAAACAACTCTAACGTTTCAGGAGGCTCGGCAGAGGCTACGTCTGTACTGCCTCTCACATCTTGAAGGCTATCACGACTTGAGTGTGGAAACAGAAAGGGTTAAAGGTGGTGAGGATGTGCCTGTGTGTTACCATGTGTGGGTGGGTGTGTGTGTGAGCATGCAGGTGTGTGTGTTAAATGGAAAGGCCTGGTGTGTTTTGTATATTTCTGTATGAGCCTGTATGCTTTCATGTTGGAAAAACACGGCTGATGTATGGATGGAGCAGCCGGGGCAGGGGGGGGGGCAGTGAAGGGGCTGACAATGGAGACGAGACACACTGGGTATGTTTTGATTTGGTCATGAAAGACTGAAGGATAGCTGTGGAATCTGGATGACACCTGAAGCTTTCTTCCTCTGCTTTTCCCCCCCTCTTTGCTTGGGCTTCGTTTACTTTTCACACTTCAAGGATAAAGTACAATCAAAGCTCTCATATCAGTTTTTCCCCTCTGTGAGATGTTGAAAGAGAGAAAGGAATCTAGGCTACTGCATCGGGATGAGTTCTGTGATGTTTGCAGGGTCTGATTTCATTTCAGGAATGCAATGCTTTATAATAGCATTCAGTTATTATGGCTACTGTTATTATTAAAATGTTATTATGTTCGTAATGTGGGTTGGTCTGAATTAAGGAAATTTTTTTTATTTAAAGCTTGGTATGATTGTTGGATTATTATATCAGAAGAATATTGTGTTTCCAATATAAGTTTATATAGCAATATCTTGACCTGGTACAAGTTGTATAAGAAACAATTTCTTCATTTTGTATCTGTTCTTAAAACCTAGATGCTCAGCACTTAAACCCTTCCTTCTTGGTTGAGGAGCTGAAAGTCAATGTTCGATAACCCAAGTATATTAACGAAAAAGTCCAACTGCTCCTTTAATCTAACACATTAGGGTCAAAAGTCAGCGTGATTTCCAGCCTCCACCTCAATTTACAGCTCAGTGGCTGATTCTGACACCTGAGATATAGCAAAGGCTAATAAGAGAGGATTGTTTCACATGTGACTGAACCTCAGCCCAGGTTGAGCTCATTAAGCTGTAATTTAGTATTCCCTCCGCCAGTAATGGTCCTGTCTGTATGCTTCATTTAATATCTAATCCTATCTACAGCCTACAGGTGTTTAAGGAGAGGAGGGTAGTACGAGAGCAGTATTTCATTAATTGACTAGCAGTTTGTGTAGAATGTGTCACAATTTATAATAACAGGCTTATTTAAATTTTTTATTTATAGCAAATCATTCCACTCTTCTAATGTATTTGCTAAGTTTTGCTAGGTTGTTTATCAAAGTACCACCTCCCACCAAGAGTTTAAACCCCATACAGTTTGTGTGTCAATTAAACATTGTTGGTGTCTGAGTAGGAATTTAACTTATTTTAACTCCCACTGGTTACAGTATTGCTTCCATTTAGAAATCTGCTTAACATTTTAGCAAACTATCCAAAATACCGAGGAACTAACTTTGAGTTAATTTTGTTTTTGAATTCCAAAACCAAACTTTTAAAATAAGGGGGCATATTTACTAAAATAAATAAATGTTGAAATATTCTCAGGGGAAATCAGACTATTTTTCAGTAGAAAGTTGTTTGTAACTTCCCAGGTCATTGCATTTTAAATCACTCTGATGAACATAAGGGTTTGTCTGCAGCAGTGTAGCATTCTCCAAATCTTTTTATACTTGTTTCGCTTTTATTTACTTCTTACATTAATACATTGGAATTAACATGTTATGTTAGTGTATTAATTGGTTTATAATAATTGCAATTGTTCCTTGAGCTAGTTATAACATCCATTCAGAGAGTAAACTTGCTGGTTTATCACAGTTCTTTCACGTAAAGCTATAAACTCACCTCTCTGCTTTTATCTCATGTTTGACCTTTCCTCTTAGTTTAGGCTTAAGCTAAATCTGTGTCAAGGGATACATTTCCGTCAGGGGGAAAAAGATAAAATTGGGACTTGAGAGATTGTCAGTTTAAGATGAGTCTGTTGCAGGGTTAATGTGACTTTCGTAAGCGTGAGTTCACAGAGGTTGGACGCATATTCTCTTCTTTACAGGATGAAGCACAGCTCATTAGCCTGCAGCACATTGTTCAGTCTGAGTGCCTCCTGGCCAAAGTCAGCTCAGAGAATGTGGGTAATAATAATCCCCCCAACCTTTAAATAATCAGCTTCGCCACAAGAGCCCATGAAAGAGAAAGACAAGGTGTCGATAGCATAAAGATGGAAAAAAAGGAAAATGTCTTGCTGACCAGGTGGGCAATTACATTATTTAATAACAGCAGGCGTCCACAGAAGAGGAAGAAAGGTAATGTATAGGTTTTTTTATTATGTCAGATTCCCATAGCAGGCTGTTTTACTAATTGGATCCGGGCAAAGGGCAAAATAGGTATACTTCTTTGTTACCGTTTGCATAAGGATTATGCAGGATACAGCTATAAGCATAAAAAGTTAAAGCCTCCTAAATCAAAAAAATGCTAAATGTTAATGGGGCCGAGGGAAATGGCAGGTCTGTCCCCAATTAAACATCTCAGAAAGGTTAGAATATTTAGAGAAGTTGGGGGTCAGAAACATTTAGACAGAAGTGTGTAAAAGTCACAAGATAAAGTTAGCCGTTAGAAAAGCTCATTTCACGCCTTTATGGAAGTGTCCCTCTGCAGGTAGTTTCCCTCCATCAGGTCGGATATTTTGTACCTTCTTTTGACAGGTCATTTCACTAATTAGGGCCACTAAATCTAAACTTCAGAGGGATTTCTGACCTAAAGAATAGGACATGGAGAGGTAAAGGGCAGATTAACAGTACAGGCATTTGTTTCCGCACAATATCCACATGCATTTGGAGCATTAGCCTGAGAATCCTTAATCTCAGTTTATTTCAGAGGTATTTGTTTGACCACGTTGATCCTGAAAAAAATAAAATAACACATTTGCTTCTGCGAAACGGCTAGTTAATCTGCCCTGCACAACTTGCTTCTTGATCTTTCACTTTTGAATCTGAATGGACAGAGAGGAGCTACGGCTGCCACAAAATAGCCAGCATGTTTCATAGTTTAAATGAAAATCTTCTGAAGTTCTTTCTTGATGTAGTTTAGGGAGCTGATTATAAATACACTTTTGGATTTATAGCTTTAGTATGACCTGCCAGTAGGTTGACTTCTTTAGAAGCCAGTTCATTGTTCAGCACCGTCCCGCTGGCTCTCCTCAGCCTCTAGCACCAGGCTCATTAGGAGGAGGAAGTCTGGCATTGTTGATGCGGGTAGTGCAAATTATGGTATTAGAAAAAAGGCCAGGACAACCACTCTCATTCTGTTTTTACTTATATAATGAAGTTCAGTCAGACCTCTTTCTGAAAAGCAACGGACAGTGTGAATGTAGTAGAGTGATTAAAATATTGAGCAGCAGAGAGAATGACAGAGAGATTAATAAAAACCGAAGGAAACACAGATGGACAGAGAGGTAACTCTGTCTCACACATCCTCAGTCGGACAATTTTGGGATGCCTTAATAGCAAGTTTAATACCATACATCGATTTTTATTTTCTTCCAAATTGAGTCCATCTTTTCCCCACCACTTATCTCTAACTCTGGTCTTCGCCTGGCTTTTAGACTGTGAAATGGAGAGTGGTAATTTCCCCGGCTTCTCTCTGTATGTTAATGAAGCGCTAATCTGTTCCTGAGCGAGTGCCTTAATGAGGGCGACGTGCCCCTCGCTCTGCCGGCTAGCTCCCGTTAAGCTACTATTATGGAAATAGCTCGGTTTCGTGCGTCGTCCTGGGACCAGACTGAAATATGCCTTATTTTCACTTTTAAAGCTTTCTTCTCCCTCCTTAACAAGGCTGCGTGTTCCTTTGAGGGAGCGAGCAGTAGATAAACAAACATGGTAATGACGAGCGTGGGGAGAGGCTGCACACACTTTGAGGTCTGGTCGTTTTCAGATGCTGAATGTTTGTTGAGCTAAATAGGCCACATAGGACAGATTGTTGAGAGCCAACTATCAAACCCGCCACTCTTCCAGAAATACACCCAACTCATCTGATTTATTATTTATCATAGTTGTGTTCGTATTGTATTTAATTTGCAGGTGCTGCTTCATACGTCTCAAAGTGTCTGAGTTAAATATCTACTCGGAGAAATTGAATTAAATGGGATTATTGACATTATTTTCCGCCAAATTAGTGCATTCCATTGATCATGTCACATCCTCCTATCCGTAACGCCTGCTGATGTTGATAATACTCGGCTGGAATTAGAGAAACACCCTAACCAGATTAAAAGTAGGAACAGATGCTGCTCGGAGCTAAACATGTTTTCAAAGACTTGTATCAAAGGATATTATGGCTTTATTCATTTTGCATGTATCTAGGCCAGCCCAGCCCCTGCCACTCCCACGGACCACATATGAAGGGTGGTGTGGTGGGTGACTATGAAATGGATTAACTTCTCTCGCTTTCTTCACTCTCAAAATTGCTCATCTTTAGGCTCCTCTCTTTGTCCCTCGTCCTCACTTCCTTATCCCATCTCTTTTTTCTCTTCCCATCCTCCTACTCGCTCCGTCTTTGTCTTTTTCCCCACAGAATTCAATGTTGTGTACTTTATTCATATGCTCTAGTTTGTCATTTGTTAGATCATTTGTTGAATAAATGTTGACAAAGGAGGTCAGTTGCAGACAGGCTCTTCTGCAGTTATCTCCGTTACTTTCCACAGACACTACCTGATGCTGAAAGATGAGATTACACTCATGTTAAGCTGGCATCGAGCTGATTTTCCTATCTAGAGCAACTTCCCATCAATGCGCACATTTTTTAGTAGCACAGTTTTGAAGCAGCATGACTGAGTGAAATACACCGGTAGGAGCTTAAAATGTGAATGTTTTTTTGGAAGACACGAGTGAAAGTAAAGTGAAATCGTGTGAAATACGAGTGGGAGGTTTGAGGGGATGTGGGAGAGAGTTGAAAAAAGTACAATCTATTCGTTCCTCTGCTCACATTACATGAACCTTAGGTTTCCTCTTAAGATGAAGAAAATATGTCTGAGCCTTGTCTCAGATGAGTCTTTAAGGATGTTCTGGATACAAAGATTCTCTGGTGGCTTTTGTCACAAGTTTTCAAGTTCAGATATCCATGAAAAAGTCTTGAACCATGCCAGTTTGTCAGACTAAGATTGTCAAACATAGGTGGTTTGGGGAATAGTTTGATGTAGTCAAAGCTTAATGACTTGCACAGCTTCCTTCCTCCGCCTCATATGGAGAGCTTTAATCAGACATCCAAAATGCTGCCTGCATGAATTTCCTTTATTATGAGTAGTTGTCATGCATCATGCCCCTTCAAAAGAGGAATTTAGCTTCAGTATATTGTATTTCTCTTGAGCAGAAAATGTGAACATACAGAATAAGATAAGTTTTATATAAAGTGTTTTGGTTGGTTTGGATTGTCATTGATGCCAAACATCACTAAGTGTCGCTGAGTCCTTTTAAGAGATAAGGAAATTGCCCTAGATATTGCTTATTAAAAATTGACAAACTGTTCTGTTAGGCACACTGTGTAGTGGTCTCTTCCTGGTGCCTTTTGCTCTGCTTATGGCAATGTTGGCTGGATCTGTAATGTAACCTGGCTGAAAGTTTAGGAGGGATGTATGAACCATTATTAGTTTTTTTTTTTTAAGTTTAAATACTTCTGCCAGAAAGATGGAATGATTGATTTCTGTCATAATATTCAGCACCACAAATACCTATTGACTTAAGCCAATGGCAATACATCAAATCAATGGGAGAAAAACATATCCATCTTATATTGCTCTGGGCGTATAGACAGTGAGGCCATGGAGAAACCAGCAACCACAGCATATGGTGGATGACGCATTGCAGACGTGCCGACTAAAGTTGATCAGGACCAGACTCTGTTTCTCTACGACACTGACCACAGTGAGAGGGAGGGGAGGGCTTGAGGAGCTGTCATATTTCCCTCTGGGAGAGAGGGAGAGATTCCCGTGTGGTTGAATAATAATGTGGCTCTGCCTCACTAGAGGGAAGTTTGAGGCAGCATCACACAGAAAGAGGGGAATAATTGTTCATAGAGCATTTGTCATAGAAGTTCAGAAGAGTCACTGACACACAAGACAAATAAAATATGGTTGTGTGTGTGCATGCATTCTTTTTGTATTCCATGCTAGCATTTCATTAAAGTTAGGGCTGCTAAGCAGCAAGCAGCTAGCTTGAAGGATGTGGCGGTAGTCCCAGTCATCGTTAGCTAACTCAGAGAAGCCCCTGACTCGCACAGATGTTACCATGCTGCCTCTGAAACACCACAAATGCACGCACCCTGCAAGATGCAGACCAGATTTATGGGGATTTGCCACATTTTAGCCTCACATTCATTCTGCACAACAATATTTTCAGCAGTGTGAAAGCACTGAGAAAATATTATCTGCTGATTTTGGTGGTGTGTTTTGTATGCCTTCTATATCCAGTGGAAACCCATAGCCTCATCAGTAGCTAACAAATGTCTCTTTCAGCTTGTAATTATCTTAGTGTTATGACATACTAACTGCGACTAATTTAAGGAAATGCTTAAAGTCAATTTAGGGTTGGCTCTGCTTTCCAAGGAAGTCATTATGCAATAATCTGGATGACCCAATGATGATCTTCTAAGATAAGACTTCTCACAAGACCCAATGAAGGTAGCTTTGTTTTTTAATGTAATGATTCATTTACTTGTTAATCCAAAACTGTTTTATCACCTCAATTTGAACTCTTTAAAACAAACCTGCTGGTTTGTGCCTCCATTTAGCATCTTTAGTCACTTAAATCTTGCATCATGTTGAGAGTAATCAGTGTTGACATTGGGCTATTTACGGTGAATAATCCAAGACAGGTTGCTTTTACTGATGTTGACTCTTTTTGTATATTTAGTAGATTAGAACTTCATCATAGTTCGACTTTGACTCCGGTAAAAAATTCAAAAAGCCAACTGCTGTTTTGTATTACAGCTTTGCAAAATAAAAATAAGCAGAAAATAATATGTTTTAAAGAAGACAGAGAGTACCATTCAAATGTTTATTTCTGTAAAGTCCCTTTTGGAGATGGAAATTATTTATGAATGAACTGCTTAAAAATGCCAAATTAAAATCATTTTATGTCACCACAGGAGGGCCAGGAAAGTGGAACATCTGAACTTGCATCAAAGGGCATTTAGCTCGGCACAGCTTGTTTGTGGCTTGATAAACAGAATATTTATACATGCTTCTTGTTGCACGTTTATTGAGTCCAACCCAGATCACTCTCATGTGCTTCATCTTACCAAAAAGTGAGTTTGGGAGTTTTGTTTGGTTCAGTCTATCAGTTGATTGAGTTATCATGTTGATCAGATAGTGACTTGGTGCATATTTGTGGGCCTTAGAGCTTGCTCTGTAGGCCTCAGCCTCTCAGTGAAAAGGCTCTATATGCAATGTGTTTGTGTGTTCACGCAATGCTGTTGTGAGTCTGTGCTCGTATCTGCATCCATGCTTCAGTGTGTTTCTGTCATTCTAGTTCAGTGAGTGCTTGGCCCACTGGGTGCAGACAATCCCAGCTTTGTGTGTGTGTCCTGCTGCTATGCTGCCTACTGTACTGAATGGGCTCTGGGGAGCGAGGCGTGTGAAAATCCCACCCTTGCCCACCTAGAGTCTGACAGCTCTGTGTGTGTGTGTGTGTGTGTGTGTGTGTGTGTGTGTGTGNCGGCTCCTAAATTATGGAACGAATTGCCCCTCCAGGTTAGACTTGCTCTGACTCTGCCTGTTTTTAAATCTCGTTTAAAAACCCACTTCTTTTCCCTGGGCCAGGGAAAAGAAGTGGGTTTTTAAACGAGATTTAAAAACAGGCAGAGTCAGAGCAAGTCTAACCTGGAGGGGCAATTCGTTCCATAATTTAGGAGCCGCAACAGCAAAGGCTCTGTCTCCTCGTTTAAAGATATGTTTAATTTGTCCATTTTATTTGGTTTTGAACAACACATTGTGAAAACTGATAATTGTTGAAACCTTTAAGCTGTTGAACAGCCATCAAGTCTCAGATGGGAACAACTTGAAGGTTTTTCAAGGTTTGTTGAAAATATGGGGAAAAGAATATATCACTGATGGGACTACAGCTGCTTTGTTTGCATGTGATTAGTGAACAACATGAATGCATGTGTGTGTGTGTGTGTGTGTGTGTGTGTGTGTGTGTGTGTGTGTGTGTGTGTGTGTGTGTGTGTGTGTGTGTGTGTGTGTGTGTGTGTGTGTGTGTGTGTGTGTGTGTGTGTGCACGCGTGCGTGCGTGCGTGCGTGCGTGCGTGTGTGTGTGTGTGTGTGTGTGGCATCATTAGACGAAGGTCAGTGTGACACCAGCAAAGCTACTTCATAAATAATGTAAAACAATACAGGAATTAGACTTTGTAATTAGACTTGTCCACGGCGCTATGGGTGCAGTTTGCATTTGTGTACGTGTGTGCATTACATGCGTGTCTATGTGTGTAGGCGTTTGTATAATCTCTAATTAGCTCCAAGAGAAAACCAGTGGCGATTTACGTGTTGCATTAGTTATAACTGGGAACGAAGAATGTAGCGCAGGGCTCAGAATGCTTCCATTGGTTAGAATGTGTGTGTGTGTGTGTGTGTGTGTGTGTGTGTGTGTGTGTGTGTGTGTGAACAAATTCAAAAAATAAAAAATAGGACAGAAGAGATAAATCTGGACAATAAAAGAAAGACAACATTTCATTTAGAAATATGCAAGCTCACAGGCTTTACACTTTATTTGTATGAATGAGCACGAATGAATGGCTCATGTTTATAAAGTGTCTGGCATTGTGAGTGTGCGTGAGTGTTGCTCTTTTTATCATATTCATCCCTCAGGTTGGTCAGTTTACCCCAGCACTTCCAATCTGAGCCTCAAACGGCTCATGGTATTTGGCTGCTACTCTAATGACATTTAGCGCTGACCGATAAGAACGGCATGTCACTCCAATTAGAAGCAACACTCCCCGGTATGGCAAGCTGTTAAGACAAACCTCTGCTCCTCCCCGCAAATTTGGGGATGAATTATTGAAAAGGGCAAAGCTGAGCACCTTGATGAGGTTGGCACATTTGGATAGCTGAATGGTCAAACTGACACATCTTGAGGAAAGAGGAGAAAGGCCACTGCTATCTCAGCAGCTCAGAGCAGAGCTAGCTTTGTGTGGAAGCTGGGTCTTATCACGCAACCTTCTGGGCTTTCATCCAGCTCCCCACGAACACAACTGATGTGACAGAAGTTAACATAGTGCAAGTTCTAACAGCATGTCCAACAACTGTGCCCTGGGTAATCATTTATCAAATACAGAAATGAAAGATTTTGGTGTACTGAATGCAAAATGTAAGCCCAGGGCCAGTGAGAGAGACGCTTAAAGCAGATGAAAATCTTCTGGGGACGTCAGCAAACAGCAGCCCTCTTTGAATAAAGTAGCACATTTAAAAATGTTCAATAGGAAAGAGAAAAGGATAAAAAATATGGTTTTGTAGTTGTGTTTGACCATCACCAACACAGCTTTAATAGGGCGGAAATAATTGAACATTTTCCACAGTCATCTTCTATTGAAACCTCACGACAACATTATCTAGTCTGTGGTTATTTAATGGGTAAAATATGAGTGACATTAAACTGCAGAATAAAAAATATGAAAAGCACTTACCTTTTAAATTGCAAATGAATCCTCACAAAATTAGCATGGTTGTATTAATGTGGTACTCATTCACTTAATGTGGTACTCAGAAAGAAGCAGCATTATTGCATTAAGATACACAATTAGCTTAATCCGTTATTACTGATAAATTGTGCTGAAAAAGAGAACTCAATGATGCGACATGAAACGATATGATGTCTTTATAAACAGTTCGGTGTCACTTCACACAATATGATTTTGGCTCTTGATATACTGAAACGGTGGCCAATAAAACCAAAGTACTACTTTAAAGAAATGTCATCTGTGCCGTGGTGAAAGCACGTAACAAACAGCAGCACTATATTCAAACCATTCTTGATGTGTTTCTTGATTAATTCTATAGATATTTTCAACCACACCTAGTGCCATTGGGACATTTACTAAAATGATTAAATGGAACTGATTACAATCGAATTTACATTTTCCTTTTTCTTAAAAAACTTTCATAGTATTTAATTGACAGCTAAATGGAAATACAACCCAGATAACTACACTGTTTAATGCTGTTGAAGTTGATGAATAAACCTCTTTCATGTGTGTTGGAGAAATAAAGAGTGTGTTAGCTGTCCCTGACTGTTGAGTGAAGCCACTGATGACAGAACAGTGGCACTGGGTTTTTTTTGTCGTGTTCCCCAGGCCCCTGACCCACCTAATTGGTTTCCAGTGTTTAAAAGAGAAACCATCAAAGACGCGACTGACAGTTAGTCTGATTTCACTTTCGGATTCAGTGTCTATTATTTATAACTGACAAGAAAACTTTCTGAAATATACTCTTGAATAAACAGACAAGAATCCAGACATGTATGAACACAGATGTTTTCTATAGAGGAGCGCTTTTAGGTGATCACATATGCACACTTGTGTTTATTCTGCACACACACACACACACACACACACACACACACACACACACACACACACACACACACACACACACACACACACACATAGTGTAAGTGCATTCTAAGAAAAGTCAGACAGCAAAGAGAATTTACGACCAATGGGGTTGCAGCTGTGTGTACGTTTTTGCGGATGCGTGTTTGAAAAAGAAAAAGAGATGGACAGTGTGTGTTTGCATGTGTATGAGTTTCAAAAAGAGACAGACAGATCCCGTGTGTGAATGTGTGTGTGTGGATGTTCAAAGCCTTCGTATCTTGCCTCTGCACAGACTCTGCAGAACTGTTCTGACAGTGCAGAAGTACAAACACTGATACAAGTTCTGTGGGAGTTTTTGCTCCAAACAATGCAGAAAAAGGCTCATGCTAGTGATCAAAGTTGTAGAATAACCAAGGGAACATCACAGCATTATCCTAGCCATTAAAAATAGGCTCATTAATTATTGTTAAACTTTGTTGTGCACAGAAATATATGTCAAACACATAATGGACTTGCACAAATGTTAAATATAAATCAGGCAAGTGTTAAACACAATGCCTAAAAATCACTTTTCCAGCTCCACAAATAGGCCAACCTTCAAGAACTCCTCACAAAGCTAAACAAACAGCCTCTTTCACATCAATATGTCAGTTAACGTCTGAAGAAAGAACGGAAACCACAACAAACAAGGAGCCTTTCCTTCCTTCCACGCGTGAATTTGCAGCCATCTCTAATCCCCTAAACTCTGTTTTGACCAAACACATTTCTTCATCACCACCCAGATAATCTCTGCCTACCCGCCCTGCGTTGCCATTGAGACTACACCAAATATTGAGTCTGGTTCTTTTTTCTTCTCTGCTTTATAGGCCTCCATCTCAAACCAGGAGAAAACCTGGCTCCACCCACACATGTTCAGCTACACACTACAAAGATTGTACGCACACACACTCACACTCTTTTATCCCAGGCTATGTTTTTCTCTTTATGGTGCCAATCAAACATTCATAACAACTTGCTTTTGGACTTTCAAAAGCAACATCTTTCTCTAACTGCCTGTCTGTTTTCTTTATTTTCCACGGTATTCTGGAAAGAATCACAATGAGTTTTGTCAATATCGCACGTCAACTTCTCTTTCATTTTCCCCCTTTTTTTACTACTGAGATAGTGCTTCAAGCGATAAAGCCTGCTGCTATTATTAGCAGTGTAATAGAGGGCTGTGGCTGTGAGGATCTGACAAGGAGATGATAACAAAAGTGCTTACTCCTCCGTTCTCCCCGCGCTCCTCCTATATCATTTAGAAAACAGTCGCAGTGCAGCAACAGATCATGACTGGCTAATGGCCTGAGAATATTACTCCTGCCAAAGTAAGCAACACTTAGCATTACTCAATGTGTACAGACATTAAAGTGAACATTATTAAATTTTAGAATGTATATGTTATCCCACGGCCCTAACAGGCTCCAATAAATATTTCTGATTGTGCACAACAACCATATGCCAAATTAATAAGAGAAATTAAGAAATAGTCAGATTTGCCCTCAGGATGGCTCTTCCTATTATGGACTCACAGCTGCTTTGTTTGAGATTTCATACCTAGTGGTTTTGGCAGATTCATCCAAAACATGTATCTGTACTCCCAGAAAATGCCCCAGGCTGCTATACCAGACACATTAATCATACACCCTGAATTATTATCTTTGGAGAAGCTAGATGGTGTCACCAGGTGACATCATAAAGTGCAGTATAAGTTCAGCCAGATCAGAATTTCAGGGAGTTTTTTCTTTTTGTCCAAACATAGACTGGATTCGAACAAAGGTCCAGCATGTAGGATTCAACTGAGAGGAGATCCTTCTTAAAGGGGACCTATCATGCAAAATGCACTTTGTGATGTTTTTTATACTTAAATATGTGTCCCCGGTGCGTCGGGGAACTCACGCAGCGTCAGAAAATAAAACCTTCACAGACATGTTTTGTATAGGTATTGCCCTACAATATATGTTTCCAATATAGCATAATAGGTCCACTTTAAAAGGAAAATTACACTTTTATACAACTTTTCTCTTATTTGTATAGTTGTGGCCAGTTAGGATAACAGTGTTCTTAATAATAATATAAACACTTGATGAGATCTGGGAAGACAGAGACATTGCTTCATTCAATAATGGTCAAAGAAACGTAGTCAGAGCATCAGACAGGAGGTCGAAAATAAGCCAAAGCTTGAGAAAGATTTTTGAAAACTAATTATTTTTAGGTATAAAGAAAGTGAGTGCATGTGAAATGTTTAACGATCTACAATAAAACTATGTGCACTCAGCTAAACTTGTTATAGTTGATCAAAAGTAAACAAGGACATTGTTCTATAAAATATGATCGATGTTTACAACAATCACTTTGAGTAATCCTTAAGGCTGAACGGATTATTCAATTAACTAATAAAACCATCAACAGAAAACTCATTTTTGAAACTATTAATCAATGGTCATTTTTTATTTATTTAATCGTTTATTTAGCAGGGACAACGCACAGTAATGAACACTTAAAAAAATAAAATATGTCAAGCGTAAATATGCCAGATTTAGCTATGAGCTAATTTCCATCTGCAGTCCCTCACATAAAACATTTAAGAAAATTATATTTTACAAACATAGCAAAAACAAATACATGATATGCAAAAAGTGCAAAAGAGCAAGAGCAGCATACACAAGTATTTATCACATGGCAGTACAATCTAGCAGCAACGACATATAAAGTGCAAGAGAAGATAAAAGAGCTACATAAAGTGGAAGAGGAGATGCCCCTGTGTTAACGTGCATTTAGCGGTGATTGGACGGATGTTTGTTTCTCAACCATTCTTTGAGTTGACCCTTGAAGCTATTGAGAGTGGGACAATCCCGTATCTCAGTTGGGAGGCTATTCCAGAATGAGCTGCCTTTTAATGGAAAGGACATTTTGTCCAAAAGTGGTCCGTCTGCGGTGGACTTCACAGTCTCCTCTGGTTTCTGACCTAGTGCAGCGTCCAGTGTGTTTTTTGAGGATGAATTCCCCTGAGGGAGGGGGGGCCAACATTTATAAATAAAGCATATACGTTTAAAAGACTTAAAATTGCCAAAACTCAAGAAATGGTGTTTATCAAGGATGGCACAGTGGTGGTATGAATATGGCTTTCTGTCAAACACCTTGAGAGCTCTCTTGTAAAGCTGTTCTATTAGTTTAAGGTTTGTGGCACAAGCAAACGACCAGTTTGTAAAACAGTATTCAATGTGGGATAGAATCATACAGTGGAGGTGTGACTTTTCAGCATTGACAGTTAAGAAGGGTCTAATTTGTTTAAAGGTCCCATGACATAGCCATTTCTACTGATCATAATTCCATTGTTGAGGTCTACTAGAATAGATTTACATTGTTCAATGTTCCAAACTCAAATTGGTTTCTCATACAACATCTCTGTATAGTATGTGTATTCACTCTGTCCTTAACGGCTTGTTGGAGCTCCTGCCCCCCCCCCCTGTGAGCCCAGTGTGCTCTGATTGGTCGGGACGTTCGCGAGGCTCGTTGCTGCGATCTGCTGTGAGGAGCGGACAGGCTTCCGTGTCGGAGATAGATACAGCGAGAACAAGCGAAACTCATCCTGAGCACACACAAACACTCACTGCCGAAGTAAAAACAATAAGTGTGACTTGATATTGAGTAAGAAAAAGGTTTATACCGCTGTGAGCATGGGTCTGCGGAGAGAATTTCTCCGCGATCCCAATTTAGCAGCCCGAAGAACGTTTACCCATTTAAACAGTCGTGGTAGATACCTTGTTTGTTTTAAACATCATAAATACACAAACAACAATGAATGCTTAAAGTTTGCGTACCCGAATCTCCCACTGACTATATGGAGTATGAGATATTCATTCATTCAACCTAAGTTTGACCAATGAGTCATTTTCATGTTTTTCATAATCGTAGTTCATATGAATTTGCCAGGTACATACGAAAAGCCCAATAATGGCAGGGGAACCACAATACTCCAAAATAGTACATTTGCCAGACGTCTCAGTGTGGATTCATTGTGGGACATCGCTCATTTTGAGATTGTGTCATATACGCGGGGTTTTGCGGGAGCAACCTCTACAGAGAAAATTGTACACAAATGAGAGGACCCATGACCGCTGCGGCGGGACATTATTGGGTCTCCCGGTGTGGGAGCACGGTCCCGTAAAGTCGCTTGTCCTCGGCAAAGGAGGTAGCGCTCCTACGAACGAACCATCGGTACGAAGGCTCCAGTGAAGGGAAGTCTCTGCCGTTCCTTAGGAAGAACAGTAAGCCTTTTATTCTCACCTATGTACGATCGTCCACGACGTCCAACGCGTTACTCTCCGGGGCGGAATGTAAAAGGCGGTGTCTAAACCCCTTAACCCAGGCACGCGTTCGAGACACCCCTAAACTTCCTGGCGTTTTAGATGGGTACACGTCGGACGCTTTTAATAGGGTTGGTCGCTGCGCCGGAGGGCCACCCTTTACAGTTCGTACGACCTCTAACACGTTTGATCAGGAAGCCGCGTAAGTCACTGATCATAGGAACTTATAACCGGAACCTTCTGGTCAAAGGGAGTCTCTAAGCTCTTTGGGGCGGTTCGAAGTGTTTAGAAAGTCGCTAAGTACGGACTATACATGTTCGCTATCCCGTGACTTCTTACCTACGACAAGGATGAA
>NW_011351213.1:23082-30428 GCF_000735185.1 Notothenia coriiceps | reverse complement strand
TTGTAGCTCGCCGGCTCTTTTCACATCCGCCCAGAGTCTGACTGGTGCTGCCGTCATTGCGTTTGTGTCAGTGACGAACCCGTTTGGAGCTGCCTCGCCTTCATAAAGCACAAACGCGCTCGAAACCCTCACAGCCTCACAGCCGACAACAACAACATTGGGCCGGATTGCTGCTCCAGCCCATTCATCTGCTACAGTTCCCAGTAGGCTAGCTCGGTCTGGCGTGCGCGAGGCACGCCCGCCTTCGTTAAGTTGTGCCTCCATCGTTGGTGCTACAAGGCCTGGATATGAAACATGGGCTTTTTGTGTCTGTTCAGGAGGGGTTGATCCGCCCCTGCCCCGCCTTGACGTAAAGCGTGACGTATGCCGGTGCTTTTTGCTCGCAGCCGGGGACAATTTTTTAGGTGCTTGAAACAAAAGCCGGTTCCGCGGAGCTAAGAGGCTGCTCAGCCTGCGTGGTGAACAGGAAACGGTGGCGTTTGTCAAGCTCCCAGCTCCGAACCGGCCCTGAGGGGGGAAGCAAGCCGTTGTTGGTGAAGAGGGTATACGCTCCCTGCTTTTGACGAGATAGGTGTTGCGATTTGACATGCCAGTTGACTGAAAATTTCTAAATTGGTCATGTTGGCTTAGGATTCGAGTTAGCGCCGTGCGTGCTTACTTGTTCGGTACGGTTAGTTGGGGGGGGGGGGGGGGCATGAGTGCTCAGTGCCCAGGGGCCCCTGGAGGTACTAATCCGGCCTTGATGAAGAGATCTATGGATCTATGAGCTCTTTGCTTGCCTGAAAATGCTTTGCTTGAAAAATATTACATATATAATAACAATAATAATAATAGTAGTAATAATAATAAGAAGAAGAAGAAGAAGAAGAAGAAGAAGAAGAAGAAGAAGAATATAGTTGAAATAAAATAAATTGTAATTGTGGTTAAATAACATTGCCTGTGGGGCTGTGATTCGGCTATACACTGCCGCCGCGTAGTAATAAAGTTGAGCGCATACATAGTGAGACCTACAGTACAGAGACCTACAGTAATTTGACTCTATGGAAAAGCTGTGTTATTTATAGCGAAGTGTGAGTGTCATTTAAAACAATGTATGATGAGTGAGGTTGTGCCTGGAAAAAAAACAATCTTATCACTGAGGGCCCTCTTTGCTCAAGGGCCCCTGGGCACTTGGCCAGGTTGCCCATATGGTTAATCCGGCCTTGCTCAAAACACATCTCTTCCCACTCGCATATCCACCCTGATCATTATCCATCACACGTCCACTGTTTTATTTATTTTATTTTGTATATAGCCTACTGCATTGTCTTGTTTATGTTTCTTATGCTGGTGTTATGTATTGTGTATCTTGTTTTTTGTGTGTTTGTACGGCTACCTTGAGAGCCTTGAGAAGTGCCTATATAACGTAAATTAATTATTATTATTATTAAAAATGTCCAATCACATTAAAACAAGAATTTATGCCAGTCGTACATTTTCATTCAGCACTAACTAGTACTTACTTGGGTGTACATTCAAAAGAGGTTACGATCCACCACGGGTCGATGAGCGCTCCGCTGCAGGACACTCCTCCCCCGTGCAGATACACCTGCCAGGGTCTGGAGTGAGGCTGGCACACCTTGAAGTCCTCCAGAGGAGACGCTCCTGTAACACACCAAGACCACAGAGAAACTGAACATCTACTCCTATGTTCATCTCTTTTATTTTACACACAACATAGTAAATATCTACCTGCGAGCCCCAAAGCAACCCCCAGTAGGAACAGATGCATGTTGTTTTTGTTGAGTTAGTATCTCTGACAGTGTGAGATTAGTCTGGTGTATTTATATCTACACACCTTTTTGAGGACAGTGGGAGGAACACACTGCTTTATTACTAACCCGCATGATTTCCAGTACAACCTTATCAGAGACAATTTGAACACGTCCGGTTAACACTATGTTGTAGTGACACACCTTGTTTATAAGGAAGAAGAAAGACCCATACTCATGGTACATACAATAAATCGTTTATCCATAATAGATTGCATTTCACATTTTGGTGAAGTTAATTTCTTCTTAATAGCAACAATCTGCTGTGCACAGATTCTGTTAGCTTTTTGGGATGTATTAAAGACAGTTTTTATGGGTAGTCTGTGCTAAGTAAGTGCACTTTATAATGAATAATTGTGTCATAGATAAATGAACAAAGCTTTGTTGCACCACAAGTAGTAATGATGAAGAAGATAAGAGTGGAGATATTATACCCACTGCTGTTATAAAGTTAATATTTGACCATGATGCAATGTTAAAGGCATGTCTTAAAGTATCAAAGATTGCACAGCTCTGCTGCTCTTTTGGGAAACCATAATATTTGATAATAGTATTCTCTTCCCCCCTCAAGTGTTTATTCAGGCCGAGTTACCCTTCCAAAGCTGGTTAACATTTCACACGTTCAGTATTTTTAAAGTACTGAAGTACAAATGATGGTACTCAGATAGGATCTATCTATCTATCTATCTATCTATCTATCTATCTATCTATCTATCTATCTATCTATCTATCTATCTATCTATCTATCTATCTACCTATATATCTATCTATCTATCCATCTATCTATCTATATATCGATCGATCGATCAATCTATCTATCTATCTATCTATCCGTCTATCTATCTATCTATCTATCTATCCATCTATCTATCTATCTATCTATCTATCTATCTATCTATCTATCTATCTATCTATCTATCTATCTATCTATCTATCTATCTATCTATCTATCTATCTATCTATCTATCTACCTATCTATCTACCTATCCATCTATCTTTCTATCTATCTATCTATCTATCCATATATCTATCTATATATCTATCTATCTATCCATCTATCTATCTATATATCGATCAATCGATCAATCTATCTATCTATCTATCTATCCGTCTATCTATCTATCTTTCTTTCTATCCATCCATCTATCTATCTATCTATATATCGATCGATCAATCTATCTATCTATCTATCTATCTATCCATCTATCTTTCTATCTATCTATCTATCTATCCATATATCTATCCATCTATCTATCTATCTATCTATCTATCTATCTATCTATCTATCTATCTATCTATCTATCTATCTATCTATCTATCCATCTATCTATATATCGATCGATCGATCGATCGATCAATCAATCAATCTATCTATCTATCTATCTATCCGTCTGTCTGTCTATCTATCTATCTTTCTTTCTATCCATCCATCTATCTATCTATCTATATATCGATCAATCTATCTATCTATCTATCTATCTATCCATCTATCTTTCTATCTATCTATCTATCTATATATCGATCGATCAATCTATCTATCTATCTATCTATCCATCTATCTTTCTATCTATCTATCTATCTATCCATCTATCTATCTATCTATCTATCCATATATCTATCTATCTATCTATCTATCTATCTATCTATCTATCTATCTATCTATCTATCGATCGACTGCGTTTGGGTCCTATTTCCTACCAAACCCCTGACAATTGTCCCTCTATTTTTAGATAACAATATATAAAAAACTGTCCATAATCAAAGACTCATTTCACTTCAGGTTGATAGCAAGCCACCCCAGATATTCATTCAGAGAATATTAGGACATTCTGTTGTAGAGTTTCAAATAAAAGATCTTTGAAATCTCATAAATGAGTTATCTACATCGAAACAGGCATCAGAAAGTCCTAATATGTTGATGTAAATAGAGGGACGTTCGCTCTTATATGAGATTTCAAAGATCAGAATGACCTGATACCTACCTTCCTAAAGATGCAGGTATACCAACAAATATTATTGTATACACACACTTCAAGTACCATCCATTTTAAGTGGGTAAGCTCTTAAAGTGCTAATTAATTATTAGAGACATAAATGCTCCCAAATCAAAACTGACATTAGAATCAAATGAAACACATTTTGTAAAAAGCCAAACACACATGTTTAATTTTCTTCTCTTCGCTGTATCATTTATGTGTGAATTTCTCTCTGTTTTGCAGCGTGCCCTCAGATGAAATAACCTTAGTGTCAAAGCCAGATGAGATAGCAGTCAGCTGTTGATCAAATACATTTTACACAGATACTGATATCAAGCAAACAGTACAAATCATCTCACTTTGATTTATATAACAACAGGGCTGCAAACGCACAGATCTGTATGTGTCACTACAGTATATCTGAATTATGATTATTCAATGAATTTGTAAAGTAACAGTAGTAATGGTTGTTGTCCTATGTCTGTCTGAAACCCTATACATCATGTGGGGAACAAATGAAAAAGATGGTGCTTCTAATCCTTTGTTGGTGTTGGTTGTAGCTTCAGACACAGCCACATGTTGCAGATGTATGCACTAATTAAAAAATCACAGCAGTCCTGGATCACTACTTGTCAGAATCAACAGAAAGAAACCCCTCAGTCTTTGATGTTTATGCATCTCTGTCAGTTTCTCCGCGCTCACATTTTACATGTTGTTCCTTTTCATCCATTATTAATTTGCAACACAAGCGTCTGTTCTGGTGCGGCCTCGGCTGATAAAAGCACTCATTGCAGATTTATTCAGACAAAATCACGTGATCCTTTCCATCAGTGAGATAAAAAGGAAAAGCCAGAGCGGGGATATGAGAAATATGCACAATTTAAAACATCAAAACAGTAAACCTAATTATCATTTATCCACAGGAGACACCAGTTTGTGTTGTATAAATATTTTATTTCAAGATATGACACTTTTTCAGAGGTGAAATAACTGAGAAGAAACCCATAGGTGGCGATATTGTTTAATTATACGTGTTTGTTTTCCACCCAGGGAAAATGCTGTTGGTACATGATAAGTTGACTCCAGATGCTCCAACTGGTTCTGTTCTTGTTCTTCTATGCAAGCTGTTGTGCTCTCCAAGGATTACATTCCTCTTTTGGTGGTTATCATCATATAGCAGCAGTACAGTGGCCCGAGTAAGCGCCACAGAGAGCAGGAAGTCCATTTTTGTAAAAGGCTTAAAATGTCAGATGACGTTTTGACCTTTCTTGTGGAAAGTCCTCATGCTGTCAGAAAGGCTACATGAGAAATCAGTTTCTGTTTACTTCTGGTACAGGCTGTGGTAAATCTGGTCTTGCAGGATTCCAGCGTAGGTGGTCACGACGTTGGTGGTTTCAGTGTAAAGGTTCCTGTGGGAAACAAAGTACATATAAATCAATACTTAAGTTGTTCAGCATCAGTGAATCTGCATTTAAGCAGAGGTGGGAAGTAGTGGAGTACAAATACTTTGTTACTGTACTTAAGTACATTTTTCGACTTTTTACTTTTACTTCTTACATTTTTAACACAAATACCTGTACTTTGTACTTCTTACATTTTCAAAACAGGCTGGTTACTTTAGTTTGAATCTGCGTTTGGTGGCGTGATCATTATTATTCAGAGTCATTGGGTTCCTTTTGATTTTAACACGATCCGTGTACTCATCATTTCCTGGTCTTCTCTAAAGAAGAGGGACCAATGAAAACTCGGCTCGATTATTGTTCTATTTATATGAAGGGAGGTCAGGTACTCTGTAAAACAGTTGGTACTATAGTTTTGGGTACTTTTTACTGAGTACATTTCGAGGCCCATACTTCTTTACTTTTACTTGAGTAAAGAAGTTTAGTCAGTACTTCTACTTTTACCAGAGTATTATTAAACACGAATATCTGTACGTCTACTTGAGTAAAGGATGTGTGTACTTTTGCCATCTCTGCATTTAAAGGTAACCTATGCAAAATCCACTTTTTCATGTCTCTTCTACATCAACATGTGTCCCCTCTGTCTAAAGAGACTCTGAAAGTTTCAGGAAGAAAGATTCTCTCTCTTTTTGTCCTGATCCATTTATATAAAAACCTGTCTGAAAATGAGCTGATCAGATTTTGGCCACTTTATGATGTCATAACAATGTTTTGGCTTGAGTAACCATTAGCCAATCAGCAACCAAGGTAACCCCCCCCCCCTGGATTTATCTGAGACCTATAATATATTGATGAGAAACAGTATAACAGGGGACCTTTAATATGTATTGTTTGCGGGGGGTTGCTTAATGCCGTAGTGTTATGCCCACGTATGGAGATCTAGACGACGGGCTGTCAAACAGAAAATGTCACATGTAGCTCAATGCGACACCTCAGCGGCGTCTCCTCCCCGCGGCGCTCATTTAATGGACGCTCCCCACCAGTTAAGGGCCAAATATTAGTTTTCTCCTCCTCCCTCAATACATAACTGGAGGGGTTCACATCCCCTCCCCACACCCCCCCCCGTCTATCTCCCTTTACGCCCCCAAATTGCTCCCGCGCTCATTACCTCTGCAGGATTGATGTTTTCTTTTCATAAAGCGCCAAGCTGATATCCCACGGATTCAGAATTAATAAAATATGAAGCGCATTAATATTCCCCTCGTTCACATTCTGCTAGTATCGCAGAAGGGCCTGTCAATCACACGGGCAGGGCAGCTCTCTGCGTTCAACACCTAGACCGTGTTCAAAGGAGCTTTTGATGTAATAATAATAATAATAATAATAATAAAGCTTTATTTGATGCCCCTGTGGGTTCATCTGGAGAGGGTGTGGCTGTGCTGTGTCCAGCCTGGGTCTGGTGCCCTGCAGCTACCAAGCCTCTCTGCTCCTCGGTTATGGCTAGAAAGGATCCGTCTTGTGTAAATATGACGTCACGTTCTCGTTGTAACTCTAATCTACAGCAGCAACATACACATGAATGCAGCAGCAATATTAATAGAGAAACATCAGACATAATAGTGAAACACTGAAAGGGAACATTGTATTGCACCTGGAGCTATCTTGGGACTTTTACTGCGACAACGTTGACTTGCCTGTGAATAAAAAATAAACCATAGTTAGACCCTCAAGGGTAACGAGATCCTGCGATCGCAGAATTTACCGCATAATCAGCAAAATGGCGCAGATTTTTAAAAGGCAGCATAATCCCCGCATTTTTCCACACAAAGTAAAAAAAAAAAAAAGTTAACTCCTCTTGATGTGAAGTAGTGATGATGATGATGATGATGATGATGATGATGATGATGATGACGCGACGTCATCAGCTCGCGCATCACAGAAGGTAAACAACACCGTAGAGTGAACGTGTGGAACTCACACGAGAGAGAAAACACCAAGATGAAAAAATCTGATCCATCTCATTTACCGACGAACATTTCTACTAAAGACCGGGCAAAGCATTACCCCGATGTCTTTCACGAAAGTGTGTGTGTGTGTGTGTGTGTGTGTGTGTGTGTGTGTGTGTGTGTGTGTGTGTGTGTGTGTGTGTGTGTGTGTGT
>NW_011351213.1:20483-20801 GCF_000735185.1 Notothenia coriiceps | reverse complement strand
ACAAGATCTGAGTACTTCTACTTTTACTCAAGAACAAGACCTGAGTACTTCTACTTTTACTCAAGAACAAGATCTGAGTACTTCTACTTTTACTCAAGAACAAGATCTGAGTACTTCTACTTTTACTCAAGAACAAGATCTGAGTACTTCTACTTTTACTATTTGTTGATGATGATACTTGAATGCAATCATTATCATCAAAGTGACTTTTTATACTGCATTTAAAAATTAAAAATACACCTACTAACTACTACCGAGCTCAGAATGTTACTGTGTGTGTGTGTGTGTGTGTGTGTGTGTGTGTGTGTGTGAGTGAGT
>NW_011351213.1:0-20447 GCF_000735185.1 Notothenia coriiceps | reverse complement strand
ATAACTGGATTGGCCTACCTGCGCTGTCAGCCCTTCCATCTCGTGCACAAAACTTATCGTCGTGCCCTCATTGGTCATGTGCGCTTTCTGTGTGTGTGTTGAGCAGGAGGTGCTCTGTAAGAAGTGGCAGATTTTTTCCGGCTGTGTATTTCAAATTCTAGCACACCTCGAAGCTGGTTTTCTCCAAAATGATGCAACCCACATTTAAGTACATTTTTGAGGTACTTGTATTTTACCTTGAGTATTTTTATTTTTATTCTTAATTTCAAGACTTATAATCCACAAAAAATTTGGAAGGAAAATATTGTGCTTGTTTACTCACTCACACAATTTATTTGATAGAGATTAGCTTTTGTGACTTTGAAAGTTCATTTTAGAATCTCTAAAGCAGGGGTTCACAACCTTTGGGTCACCGAGGGCTACTTCAAGGGTACTGAGTAAATACGAAGGCTACTTGTTTGATACAAACTCATCAATAACCATAATTGCACGGTTCACCTTTAATGATTTCCGTCTCTCCCTTATTTAATAATAATCAGACATTACATACTTAATTTACTGTATGTGCAAAGGACTGTCTGGATCCACATTGTTAATGTTAATTATTCCTCACAATTAATTATTAACAGTGATTTTACCCATTGCTATAGCAATCCCCATTGTTCTTGTTATGAAAATAGTATCTATATTTATGGAGATCTATCAGGGGTCGTTGTTATGCTGCGTTCACACCGGACGCGACTTCCGCTCTAATCACTCGAGTTTCACCGCTGCTGCCAGCTGTGTTACTGCATCATTCAAACAAGACGCGCTGCTCGGGGGAGAGCTACAACTAAACAAAATGAACACATTTTACCATGATTAAATTGCATACCGTTTTCTAAATGATGGCCGAAGTAACAACCATACTGATACCGGTTAGTAAAAATCATGAATTAATGCTTTGACAAGTCTGCAGACCAAGACGGCATGCCGAAAAACCTTTTTAAAAGCTGTTTTTCTGAATGGAGATTGGGTCGACCAGGCTAAGCTAACGTTGTATATGCTCATTCCACACTCATAACAACGGCCTACAGACATAAATAAACCAGCGACTGTATTCGCCATGACACAGACAGTCTGTGGTTTGTACTTGTTTAACTTTTCTCCAGTTTCTGAAAAGATATGAGGAGCTGTGATCTCTGTTTGCTAACTGCTAACAGCTAACTGCTGATGTTTTCTGGTTGAACGTCAGTGGCAGGCTGAGATCCTCACCACTGCTGTGTGTGTGTGTGTGTGTGTGTGTGTGATGAGGCCCATGATCGTAGCTGCTCATGCTAGCTTGTCTCAGCTAAAGGTGGAACGGAGATNGCTGATGTTTTCTGGTTGAACGTCAGTGGCAGGCTGAGATCCTCACCACTGCTGTGTGTGTGTGTGTGTGTGATGAGGCCCATGATCGTAGCTGCTCATGCTAGCTTGTCTCAGCTAAAGGTGGAATGGAGATTTGGTGCGTGGAGTTCAACTCTGAACCTATCGGAGTTCAATTTCACGCACCAAATCTCCATTTCACTTACATATGTACATACAAAATGTGTGCTTTTAAAATGTTATATTCAATATTCTCATTTTAAAAATAAAAATGTATTCAATAATTTTTTTAGACGGAGCTCCATGGTGACTTGTGCTATTTTTAGAACATGCACGCGGGCGACCAATTTCCCCCCTGCGGGCGACTTGGTGCCCGCGGGCACCGCGTTGGCTACCCCTGCTCTAAAGTCTCTAAACGTATCCCCAACAGATACAAATGATGTCCATATTACACAATGGATCATTAATTAGAATCCAGCAATATAATAGATATTATTAAAAAAGGCCAATCTGCATAATGAGTAGGCTACTTTTCAGTTTTGGTACTTTAAGTTCATTTTGATTGTTATACTTTTGTATTTAAGTAACATTTGAATTCCAGACTTATACTTGTCACAGAGTATTTCAACACTGTGATATTTTTACTCGTACTTGAATAAAATATCTGAGTACTTCTTCCACCTCTGGACCACAAGTTTACACAAGTCTTATATAATGTGTCTATGAATTAAGAACATTGTTTTATCCTCTAATCCAGGGGTTCCCAAACTTTGCCATGCCAAGGACCCCATATAGCATTATCCTCTGGCGGGGACCCCCCTGTTGCATTTTTTTTAATGATGTGTACAAGTGCCTCCCGATGGAACATGCAGGGCGTTGCCACTACATTTGGGGCCTTCTGCCTGATCGAAGCTGTCACTCCGCTTTCTTTGCCTGTCATAGCCCCACTGCCCCATCCGAACACACACCCACACAACGAGACCAGTCAAGTCCGTTTGAGATGATGTACTCATCTAAAACTTGGAAAATGTCTCTTCATGTGGTCCTACCTTCCAGTGCTTTGCAAAATAATATTTCCTCAACAAAGTTGTCTTCTGAAATAAATCTGATGCACATCCAGCTCCCAGCTGCAGAGCGAAATATTCACTAGCTCTCACTTGCTCCAAAAGCTGAGCAGATACTCAGTTTTACTCTCAGTAGCGGCAGCTTGATTCTGATTGGCTTGAAGGGCAGTCATGTGATTCAAAAACAACAAATATTAAAAGATTGGCATCAAAAGATACATAGATTGATAGATATACAGTTATTAATAACATCAAAAAAAAAGATTAAACTAAAAAAAAGAAAAAAAAGATCCCGATTCCCTCCAACTTAGCGTGACCCCCCTGGTGCCCATTGGCGGCCCCCCGGGGGGTCGGGGCCCCCACTTTGAAAAACACTACTCTAATCAACAAACTTCCAAACCAGCATTGTTCTCTTTTTTGCATCTCTTATACAAAGACAGTGAAATCTCAGCTTTGATCTCACGTTTTGGGTTTTAAGACCTCATTTTCTCTGTGAAGTCTACGTGTTGATCCAGGCCTGAGTAAACATGTCATGTTTGCCGTCGACCTGGGGACTCGGGGCGCTTTGAGGACAGCTGACGGTGGGATTCAAACTGTTCGAGAGATTGTGGTTTTGATTGAATCCAGCTCATTCAATGCTGTGATGAATGTACTCCGCTACGGTTTATATTAAGCTGCAAAATGACACTGCCGGCAATGACAGTGTGTGGTGTCATGTCTTGAAACCTGTACTAAAACAGTAAGGATATATCTATATCCATATACAAAAATTGTCTGAGACATGAGATGGAAAATAAGAATGAGTTCATTCTGCTGCTCTCACTAAACAGGCCATTCTTCAAAATGGCTCATTGAGTTCACTGTAATCGCACTGATCAATTGTCTTCAACTATTTATTTCTATATTAATAATAATCTGTGTGGTTTGGTTGTTTGATCATAAAGATGTTGCTGATTTTCAAAATTCTGGAAACACAGTTTGCCTAAATTTGCCCAAAACTGAGCCTGAGCTACCTGTTAGAAATACAGTTCACTTTATCTCATCATTCATTGTATATGACAGTACCAATAGTGTCGAACTGGCAGCTGATGATATAAACAAAACAGCTCCATAATGTTTGATTGAATGATCTTCATGTATGTAGCAATATATTTAATTGTTTCATTTTAAATAAAATGCATAGTACATCCCCGTGATTAGTGGAGTCTAAGACAATTCTTCTACTCTTAAAATAATATATTATAGCTCACTCCACAAACTAGTATTAGGGTTCGGTATTGAAAACCATTTAAATGTCATGCTCTGTATCTGAATTATGCTAAAATGCTTCGTCCCTATGAACAAAATACATTATATTCAAAGTGAAGCTGTATGATATCAACTGTGAAAGTAAACGTCGCATGTCATGATGAAGAAGCACACTTTGCATAGTTTCCAGTTCATTTTAATGAACACACTCACACATATACATACACAGTCACACAGACATGTTGGTCAGTGTATCAAACACAAAATACGTTACATGCACAGTTAGCATAGGGGATATTCGCCCTGTTTGAAACTCAAAAAGATAGTATTTTTTGCATTGTGCATTGCTCTTCTCGGCCTAAACGTGTGTTTGTTTCTATGATCTATCATCTCTAACAGGCTGCTGACACGAGGCTAGCTGCAGTTGCTCTTCTTTATACTGCGGGCATGTATTTGTCCAGGTAGACCTTGATGCCGTCGATGGCGTCGCTCAGCTGGCTTCCAACTTGGGGGCGCACGTAGTGTTCGTACAGACCCAGCAGTGAGGAACGGGCCTGGTCCATCAGGGGAGATACCTCCTCTACCATGCCACTGCAAGTCAGGGAAGACAAATTATTTAAAGAAAACTCATAAGAAGAGGCATTCAGTATCTTAGTAGAGCAATCTCATTTTGGAATTCACTGCACATTTGTAGTGGATATGGATTTTAAACTAAAAGCAGTTCAGAAAAGCTGTCCTTATTTTGGTTAATAATACAGGGTCTTCACAGGAAGCAAATTCCTTGTTGAAAACTTACGTGGCAACTTTGACGACGGCTTGAAACTGGGGCTTGGTCTGCACAAGCTCGATGTAGTCCTTGGCAGCCTGGCCACGCTCACTGGTTGCGACATCCTCCACCATGGGAGCAGCGACAGCCTGCACTTTGGAGAAAGCGGTCAGCAGCCTCTTGTAGAAGACCGTTTTCATGGCATCATACTTGTCAACAAGTTCCTGGGATGGTTGGGCAACCTCACACAGGCTCATGGAGACTGGAAGGAAATCAGAATGGTTGGACTGTTATGATAGGACCAGTGTTGCCAAAATCAAAACCAGATGAATTGAAGTCAAAAGAACATCAAGAGATACTAAGTATATTTAGGAATCCTGCTTTGGAGGAACTATCGAAGAACCAACGAAGAGCTGCTTTGCATATCTTGACTTTTCCCTTTTGGCAATTCAATGACAGATTTCTTTGACTATTCAGTGTGTTATTTAAAAATCAATCTTTGTCTTGCAGATAAATCAGAGCAGCAGCAAGCCATGCAAAAGTGTTTTTTTAAGTACTGCAACAAAACACAATTACATGCACAATGCAAGAAAAGCAGAAGCATTTTCATCGCTTCAAATCTTTCTCTGTGTTTCAGTTGATATGCTCTACTTTTTACATGGTCAAAAAGTGGTTAAACATCGAATCCATACACTACAATTCTTCAGATCACATTGGTATTTGTGCCTTACCCTGCAGAGCCAGGATCAGTGCCAAAGTGTATTTTGCATTCATGTCTGAAACAAAAGAGAAACATAAAACAATTTAAAGGAACTCTGTTTTGTCAATCAATATAAAACTGAATGCAAAAGTCAGATACCTAAATGTAGTACAGAATAAAAGCTGCAGTAAAAAGAGACGTTACCTGCGGTTGGGTTGGATGTACAAGTCCAAGAAGTGACAGTGTTCTCTGAAAGCGAGTTGTCTGTAACTGGGAGCTCACATCTGGACAGGATGATATAGGGGGGGACTGCAAACAAACGTCATCTGATGAGCATACACACACCTACACACACATGCGTGCACATGAGCACTCACACAAACACACATGTCCACCTACACAAAGTCCATTGTACATGATATTCCCCTTAAAAATCATACGTTGAAATATGAGTCAGTGGTTATGCAATGTTTCTCCAGTGTAAGCTCATGTGTTCATGTGGCATGCACTTGGAGCCCTGCTGATAATACTGCATTAGTGGAGTGTTTGCAAAACCTCATGGTGCATGTGAGTCAAAATCGACGAAACACTTTTAAGGCAGCTTATGTATTGTTGCCAGTGCAAAGAAATATATTTTTTTAGCAAATTAACTCCAGCTAACCAACATTTTTCACTTTAAAATGCCTGCTCAGATATAGATCAGAGTGAAATGGTCAGCAGGTCAATCAACCAGGACAGGTCTAGACACACTGTGCTGTACCCAGAGCAATGCATGCTGGGATTACTGCCTTCACCTTTCACCTTAATTCCCTGAAATCGACTCCATGCAAAGTGATTTTAGGGACCGTTTTTATAATGATTGATAGCTTTTTTTTATTCTGTATTTGTTTATTACCTCTCTTTCTTTGCATATTTTTCCAGAACATTAAATCCTGTGACTTAAATAAGTGCAATAAAACCATAACAAACACACATCTGCAGTTCATTCACTTAAAGTAAGGCTTACATTCTTTGATGTTGGTGCATTAGCTTTGAATGGGCTATACCTTTTACGTGCTACATTTATGTTTCGGGTAATGGCCAAGGTGCATTTATGCATGACAAACTGTGTCCATACAGCACAATACACTCTTAAACAACATGTCTATATTGGACAGAACCAGCAGTGAAATCTTATGATATGTTCAGGATCGAGTGGTAAGAAATACAGATTCGTAATGTGGTAGGAATATTCATTTATTGCCAGCTATTCTTTAGTTTTGTCCCGGAATCCGTTGGATTAGCTGCTTGCAGTGGCTTGTGGTTGAAAATGGTTGTACGGATCTTCTCCCACACGCTAGAGAACCATTGAAAGCAGCTGCTAGTCACTGGTTGGATGTGGTCTTCGTAGTAAGCGTAAAGAAAGTCCAGCACTGGACCCATATAACCCTGGAATGCAGCTTTGACTTCCCTATGAGATGCATGAGTACACAGAGACCATGAAGAATGTTAACAATTCAGATATTATCTTTAAAATGAGTCCAAATTGTTTGCATTAATGACGGTGAGAGTGAGGATGATACCTGAATGTCTCCACCAGCCACTGCATGAATCCTGGAGAGTTGGGTTGTTTTGGAGCCTTTGTCTTTGCCAAAAGAGGTCCACATGCTGCAGAGGAGGATGTTTGTCAGTGAGGGAGGACAAGCTCAGAAATAAAAGGACTGAATGACTAGAATAATTACTTTTAAAGTCATACCTTGCATTAGTAAGATGAGGCCGAACACAAGCTCTTTGGTATGCATCTGTCATGAGAAACACAACCGTCAGAAGGCGTAATATTATTTCAATAACGCCGAAATGGTCAAGTTCAAATCTCAATCTTTATTTATTTATATAGCACATTTAGACAACCTCAACTACATGTCACAACTGCAAACGTGTTGTTATGAGCACATTATGTTCAGTTTTGCTCCTTTTTAAGCAACAAAACATCAATTTATCAAATTAAATTCCCGATTTTAACGCTAATTGTTCAAATAGTCATCGCAGCAAAGTACAAATGAGTGGCAAAGTGTATCTTTACCTTTCCTTTGGCTCTGGTCAACAGAAGTTGAATCATACAAGTGCTATCAAGCCATTTTATTTGTATTAGGTCACCGCAACCGCGTGTACGTTGGCCAGAGCGAATAATCATTCAACACGTTGTTTTTGTCTTTTTATTGACAGAATCTGAGAGATAGCAAAGCAACACTGAAGTGTGGCAAAGGGACCTATCTTTGTGTCTTTAAGACTGTAATCAAATAATAAAAAGCATTATTAGATACATGTGAAGATAAATGGATTTAAAAAATGTAGAGAGAGAGAAAGAATTTATTTATGTCATTTTTTGCAAACATACATGATTTCATTGAAACCTAGATCACATACTTGCCATTGGTTCAGAGTGTCTCTTTTCTCCGCTAAATGTTATCTGTGTTAAATGTTAATGTCAGATCCTGAACTCTTGATGTCTTTTCAAGATCAACATTAGCAGAGTTCACTAACTGTCTGAGCGCCCTTTGGATTAGATGTCTCAACACACTTATGTATACAGGCCAGTCAAAGTCTCTGTCTCTGATAAAAGTTTGTTTAGCCAAGCCAAGCGTTTCTGTTGGGCAGAGTCCATCCTCAAAGTCAATGTAATCTTCTCATTACTCCGCTCTGTGCTCGCTGCGTGTTATGAATGAAAACAAATCAACACTAGTGTCGACGTTAGAGTTCATAACTAGAATTACAAACCTGATCCCGCAGCTGTGTAAACAAATCTGAATTTTGACCTGTTATTAGGTTGTGTGTTATGTTTTTGAACATCTGTGCTTTGCTGCAAAAATGTCAAATCTTTCCAAGTATATTTGTCTAATTTCTAGTCAGAATATGTCGTTACCCTTGATATAAGACTTAATAACTTAAGTCTTGTTTTTAGACAAGGCATCTTTTTAAGTCAAAGTCTCTTAAAAACATCTTATTTTATAGGAAATCTTCAACTACATCAGAAAACTGAAAATGTCTAAACATTTCTGTTTTTTTTTGTTAAAAATTCCAAAATTCTGGTCAAATATAGTTCAAAATAAGTTTTCCCAGCTAAAAAGAACATCTAATTTATTTAATTATCCCATGTTTACTTCAAGACATCTTACCGAGCGATTTTCTACTTGTGGATAAAAGCGTCAGCTAAATGTAATGTCATGTTTTTTTTAATCTTTTATGTCTTGTCCTTGTATGTTTCTTTGTAAAGCGACCTTGAGGTTATGAAAGGCGCTATATCAATTCAAGTTATTATTATTTATTATTATTAATGTAATGTAATGTTCTATTGGCAGATTTGTTAATTTATTAAAAGCGAAAACACCTTGTTTTTATTATATATTTACTTGTTTTTGGAGAAGCATTTTTTCCAGTGTATATTTGTGAGTTTAAAAAGAGCATCCTTCCATTATGCAACAAATCATTTTATAATGACAACAAAAGTATACAGTGTATACACTTACATTTAAAAAATTAAAATAACAATGAACATATATAGCTTCTTTCAAACCGAGTTACTTAACTGCTTTCACATGACTTATTAATACAAACACAGTATATGCACAGTCTGCCCCTCCATGTGAGGTCGGCCCAGACCCTAGGGGTCTTCACTGAAGACTGAGCATGACACCTGACATTTCTCTGTGCTTTGTCTTTATATGTCTGTTGTAAATTATTGTCTTTTCTATTTTTGTTTCTTATGTTATTGTAGTGTGCTTTTATTACATGTACAGCACTTTGGCTCGACCAAAAATCGTTTTTAAATATGCTTTATGAATAAAACTTGATTTGATTTGAAACACGGAGAATACAATTAGCTTACAAACAGCCACTAAAGAACACAGAGAGTAAAACCAACAGAAGTATCAAATATAAATAAAATCATATACAAGCAATTCTAAAACAGTTGGTTTTAAAAAAGACTGTATTTGAGAGTAAAGCGGATTGGGTTTCGCTTAGAATAAAATGTCGATTATTCGAAAAAATGATATCGGAACATCTCGGTTTTTATTCCAGCTTTGAGTGGTTGCAGACAAAACACTTCTTTAATCTCAGTGTCAATTTGCTTTAATCAGTTTACACAGTGTTACACCAAACGATCCACCATTTGAAGAGCAAACTTTCCTTAACATGTCTATTCTCTGAACAAGAAGTCGCAGTTTCCCTGACATTAAAACAAATTGACCCCAAATTAATTTCAAGTAGATTTCCTCTCACTCATCTGATGCAATATGATCATAACCTGTGACCTCTGTTCTGCAGCTGCTGACCTCTGTCACTCTGTTCTCTTCACAGGAACAGGATTCATTGAACTGGGCCAACTGGTGGATCATTAACCCGGCATAAACAGTGACTTTAGCCCGGGAGTTGTGAAATGCGTGAAAAGCAGCCATGTTGGCACTTGCCCTTTGGTACTAGATATTGGCACAAATCAACTCTTACCTACCAGAAGCTTCTGTTGGTTAAGTAATCGGCTTCAGGGATGATATTGACTTTAGGATGAAGTAATCAAATTAATTATTCATATAAGTTATTTATTATTTTAATTGGTCAAACGTTAAATCCCGTTGTGATCAGAAATTGGAAAGTTTTTATGAATTCAAGAGTTTTTTATCATATATGTCTCGAGATGTGACAAAATAAATTGCTACGGCTAATTTGCAAAGACTTCTACTTTATCAATATCCATTTACAGCTTTGGGTTGTCAACAAGAAAGTAATATCTTACATGTCAGCACTTTTCTCATAAAATGAAGAAACAAATCTCATTCATATTAGACTTTAATATCATTATAGGTAAAATAATTATTTAGTGCCATACAACACGTATGAATCTAGGTTTCATATAACACTGTGTTTAAAACGGTTTACATCTGAATCCAGCCAAGGCCTCTTTTTATTTGTGATTATTCCAACTGTTTTTAAATTGCCATTAGATTCGATGGTTTCCCCAATTTGTATAATCATTAACATGTTTGTTTGATAGCCTTTATATCATGTACATATGGACTGTTTATTCAGTAATGTAAGAGTTTAGTTTAAAAACAGCTTGTATTCAAACAGCAGGCTCTGTCTGTAAAAAGTAATATTTCAAACAAATACAGAAATAAATCTGACAAGTGTTTTGTGTTGGACGTCTGCCATAAGGTTTACAATGTCTAAAGATTACAAATGTGTATCTATATAATTAGAAAACTGAGATTATAATTGAGTCAGGTCATTTGAGTATAACCCTAGCCCCTCAATGAGTTGTTTCCCCGTATTATAAATGTATAAATAAGTATATAACGATCTCATAAATCTGAAAACAATTAGAAATGACTTGCAGTGTTTTGTATAACATAAGGCGGCCACTCTGTGTGACACCACAACAACTGCTCATGTATTACACAGTTCAGCACATCTATTTCTATAGAAAATCACTAACGTTTAAACAGAATATGTGAACATTAAAGCACAGCTTTATTTTTTTCCCCAGTGTCTTTATTGAAACTTTTCACAGTGGTTCTTCGAAAACATTATATTGAAATTATAAAAAAAAAAACATCTCTTTACAGAGAGGCAACATAGATATTGTGTCTGGTCAGCAGAGCAATGTGTGCAGAGGTCAGAGGTGAAGTCAGCCATTTCACTGGCTGATGTCACTGAACTTCTGCTTCACCTTTTCAATCTGCTGCTCCAACCAGGTCCTGGGGAGGATAACAAAAATAAAATGAGCATTATGTGTGTGTGTGTGTGTGTGTGTGTGTGTGTGTGTGTGTGTGTGTGTGTGTGTGTGTGTGTGTGTGTGTGTGTGTGTGTATGTGTTTGTGTGTGTGTGTGAGATTTCGTGTGTGAGAGAGAGAGCGTTTGCGTTCGTGCTTACTGTGAGCTGGCAATAAATTCGCTGCTTCTGATGTCTTCAAAGGTTATCTGGGCCTTGTCTGCCAGTTTCTTGCCCATCTCACCCATCTGGTTTGTGAACACAGCAAATTTCTCCTCCATGGTCGCTTCCGCCTCCTGAGCCTCTGCAGGTTTGGAACAGAAACAGAAAAAGTTACACAGCATGAACGGAAACGTAGCTTGGAGTTTATTTTCTTAAATTAACACCGGAGCATAACGTGGAATGCGGCAAAGCCAGCACCAGCAGTGTCAACTACAGGTACAGTCTCATCTTGGCTGGGAATTTCTGAATGGGGGAAGAAAAAGACAGGCTACGGGTTATAAGTATATATTTTTTTTTAAAGTGTAATGAGTCAAGAATACAAAATGACTCATTTATTTTCTCAAAAAGCAGCGCATTACCGTCAGCACCACGGCGGCTGGACAGCTCCATTTACGTGTAGTTACATGTAATGATTAACTACTACAAATACAATTATCCAGACTTAAGGTACACAATTAAACTTTTAACCATATTTACTCCGTGTGACACTCAGTCGTCAATATTAACAAACAAATCCCCTTAGGTATCAGCAAGGGTTTGCATAGAAACTTGAGGATAGTTTTTTTAAAGTCTTATCGTCCGTGTCCTATAGTTTAGAAGCATGCAGCTATTCTTTTTTTATTCTAGCAGTGATGCAAATTAAATGTCAGACATACCTGTTGTTCTTCTCAGAGGAGGGAAAAAATTGAGTGTGTTTGAGAGTCTATGTGAGTTCCTCTTTATAAGCCCGCTGCGCTCTCGGAGGCTGACGCAGAAACAACAGACTTCAGTCAACATGTACACGTGGAGACCTTGAGGTGTCACTGCCCCCTTTGCTGGCCAGCAGCGTGCAATTGCATTAAAAGATAGATGACTGATTATAGCCTTCATGATTATGTTTTATGCAGCACACTGAAAAGGTAGATAAAGTCATCACTTTGTGCAGGATCTAATCATTATTGCAAACAATGGGTCGTTAATCAGAGACTGTAGCGATCTCTATGTGGAGGTAAGACCAGGAGAAATATGGGTTAACTTGATATGTAAATGATGATGTGATCAGTCTCCCCCTGCCACAAAGTGTGTCAAAGATGAGATGTGATGCAGGGGAGCATAGTTCAGCCCTGATAGCATTACCTCCTGAGCTATTTGGAAGCTCCTTTGGACCTTTAGTGTTGGCCATGCATGCCCTCTGTGTCAAAACAAGGGTTGCCTTTATTGGTCATAATGGCTAATTAAGATGTATAATACTATACCAAGTAACTGTACTGCTTGACATTTGGATTTGTAAAGGCATGACCAAATAAAAGGTAGTTTTGTGAGGATAATACACATCTGTTATGTATCAATTACATTTTTCTAAAACGTTTTTCACTTCTTGAATACCTTTGCATTACATAGTGGGATACTACACTTAAAAAATAATTATATATTCAACATTGCTTTAAACGTTGAGGGGGGGAAATATCTCAATAGTGACAGTATACTTTAAAATCAGATAATTACAGTTAGAGTTAAAATGCAAAACAAATAAGTGAATTTTTACAAACATAAAATAGAAATAAAATAAAAACTACTAGTATTGACAGAACCATTACTACAAATAAATAAATAAAATACATTGTGTACAGTTTAAAAATAAAATACACAGTGCAAAATGTGTGAATTAAAATAATGTATATATATAATAAAAAATAAAAACGTGTAGCATTGACATTAATATTAATAATGAAAAGTGAAATGATGTGGTAACAATTTACAGTAAAAAGACAATAATGAATTTTTTTTTTTAAAGTGAGGGGGGGTAAGAATAACACAACAATCATCATACTAAACTGCACAAAGATTATCCATCTTAAATATAATAGATCAATTAGAAAAGTAAGTAGTAACATTACAAAATGAGGTAGCATAACCATATTTCAGTATAAATGGAAATACCTGTGTCCTTTTATCACAGTTTTTAATGTGTATTAATTCTATATTATATGGTATTATCTGCTGATTAAACATAACTGATTTGTTAAACATTTCGAAATAAGTTAAAAGGACAGAGGCCTCTGATCTGAAGCAGACTGCAACGTCCCATTGTGTTTTGGTGTGTTTTTCCATTTACTGCTCTACTGAAATAGTCCCTTGCCTAATTGATGTGTCTTTAACCATAACCTTCCCTTTCTTAGAGGGGAAGGAAGTCTGACAAAGCCTCATGTGGTCTATCTTGTACGTTAGCATGCAACGGAAAACAGTACAGTCAGTTGAACTGCAGTAACCCCTCATTACGACTGTGACCTGAGTTAGAGCCAGGAAGTCTGTGCGTGAGGTTTGAAGGCTTCTTCATCACTGCTTAACGTATCGGCTCTCACACAAAGTGCTCTGCTGCAAACGGCCAAATGCCCATGTGTTGCTGATGACTTGGCCCATGAAGGCTATTGCTGTGGATGTAAAGCCATTTAAATAAGCCTTCACTTGCCTCAACACCCACACATTACCTCTCGATCTTTTGTCATGTAGTGGCCAGTGGGTTTATGTATGAGCTTGTGCTCGCGTGCATTTAAGCTCATCTTGAATAATTGCAGGAGGCATAGGGCGTGAAAGTGCACGTCTTGCATGCTCCCAATTTGCAATAACAAGCTTACAAAAAGACTGTTTTTGTGTTTGGCCAAGTGTTCCTGTGGTGCCTGGTTGTGTGTGCCAGTTCTGAAGGGGAGGGAAATGACGGGAAGAACAGAGGGGGTTGTAATAGGAGGTAAGATCTCTGCATGTGGTGTTTTTGGAGGGGTTACTTGCAGTCACAGACAAGCTAACACCTGCTAGTTTGCTGGGACTTTCTGCTGTTGCAGGGTAGTACTCAGAGTGCAGCCTTCCTATAGGAGTAGACGGAGCAGAAGTGCTGAACGGGCAGAAAGCTTGTGGTTTTCCTGTTTTTACCATCAGTCATGGATCGTTGCAACAATGGACAGTTTAATATAGCAGTTTCGCTTGTCTGTTTTTTTCTAAATAAACACAGGTTCCTGAAAGGAGTGATATCATAGGGGACAAACACGTAGTCATGGTGTTATGCAATGCCCTTTAACACAGATAGAAAGGGTAAACATGTTTTCTTATAATAACACAGAGATCGTTTTTGTAAATAATGAAAGCTTATATAACCAAATGTTGACCTTTCAGAGATATAACCCATGCACATATTTGGTGTGTTTTAATTTGACAAATCGCCAAGAGATGTGTTTACAGCTCTTTCACTAACATACGTCTCAGAAAGATGTGTGTTCTGCTCCCTAACTCAGAGGGAGTGTGTTTCTTTGTGCAAAGAAAACACAGCTGAATCTTCACGGAGCACAAACTCAAGCAAAGGGTCAGACAAGAGGAGAGGAACAAGGGACAAATGGTGTCCTCTACTGGCCCCTGCTGAGGCCCATGAGCATAAGACTTTTTGAAAGTTTACATTGGAAAAGTGTGACCAACCTCAGTTTGGGTCAATGATGGGCAATAGTTGGTACACTTTCTGATAGGGACAGTTGCCTTTCTCAGGGTTTAGGTCATTTAAAATATAAATAATTAACTAAATTGACCTTTTTTAAAACAGCTGACAATGTGGAAACAGATGGGGAAAAAGAGGAGTAAGACATGCATAAATGATCCTTTGTCAGAAACATTTTATTGATATGCATCTTAACCACTAGGCCACCTTGATGCACGTGCTTGCAAAACACATTCTGTACGCGCATGTTGGCACAAACACTATCTGGCTCTGTTTGAATATCTCTTTTGGGGCCAATCTGAGAAAACACATAAAAAGCCACTAATGCATGATTATAATTCTCTTGCACTAGTTTTTTGTGATTTATCTGTTCTGTCCTATATGTTGCACTGTTGGAGGAGCCTGTGACCTAAGTGTTTCATTGCCATCTACACTGTATCTAATGTACAAATGACAATAAAGCCTTGAAACTTGAAGTTATATGTTAATATGAGCACAAACTAAAGTAGACATGATAGTGCAGCCTTTAAACGATACTACCAATGGCACAACATGTTCCCAAGTACCGGTTTGGATGGAGGGAAAGGAACCTGGGATTACATCTGAACAAGTCTGGACTTGCGGGGGTTGCTCTGATGGCAGGGCGAGAGAAGGGTGGAGAATTGGGGTTGCGTGCATGTGCAGAGAGAAGACTTTAAGATGTATTTCTTGTGGAGAATTTAATATAAGGCACCAATCAGCAAAGAAGTTAATCAGGTTGATAATATTAGCACAAAAGGGGTCCCTTTAAAACCGTATTAGGTTTTATATTTTTAAATAATAAAATACTGGTTAAATGTGTGATACTTATACAGTACATGTAATGTCAAGTTACTGAACCCTTGTCCTAATGATTGATTACTCTTTTATTAGAGAAGAAAACAATGGAAACAAAGAGATCGTTTTTGTAAATAATGAAAGCTTATATAACCAAATGTTGACCTTTCAGAGATATAACCCATGCACATATTTGGTGTGTTTTAATTTGACAAATCGCCAAGAGATGTGTTTACAGCTCTTTCACTAACATACGTCTCAGAAAGATGTGTGTTCTGCTCCCTAACTCAGAGGGAGTGTGAAGAAAACAATGTAAACAAAACATATTTTCCAAGTTCTTTATTTTCTCTCAGCACACAGTGCACTTACAGTGAGCAGCATGGTGGGAACTACATCAGAGTAAAGAACGGAGAGCGTTACACTCTTGTCAGAAAAGCATCAATTCATTTTACATCCCACTTCTCTGTGAGGCACAATAGCAAATGTAGATAATACAGAAGGGCACTTTAGTGGTTCACTATCTTCTGATCATCATAACTCAGTGCATTATTTGAAATGAAAGACACGTGGGTGTGTATTTAGAGATGATAGGGGTTAACGAAATGTACAAAACCTTGGGAGGACAGACAGAGCAGTTAAACAATGAAGCATATAACAAAACTGTTTGAGTATTAATGGCAGTTATCGACTGGGGGGCTGGTGTTCAATAGTTAAGGGAGTTGATAAGATAAGAAAGGATGACTGTGCAGAATAACTAACAGATGTGTATCTGCTGACTGTTCTGTATAGACAACCTCATCTTCCTTCATCTCTTCCACCCCCCTCACCCTGAACAAAAACACCCCAAAATGAAGATATGAACAGTAACTCTCAACTCCCCGCCTTCCTCCATCTTTGCCAGGGTATTAAGAAGTCTTTATGCAGAGGCCTCCTGGACCTTCACCGCGATGTTATCGATCTGCTCGCGGATCTGGGCGACGTAGGGGGAGATCATCTCGGTCAGCTCGTCGATCTTGCTGTCCAGGGAGGAGCGCAGCAGCTGGGCGGTGTTCTCCAGCTGGGTCTTGATGCCTGCGCCCTGGGACTCAAGCTGCTCGGTCAAGATCTCGGCCTGGCTCTTCAGGATGGTGGAGATGTCGCTCAGCTTCTTGCCTGCGACCTCGCTGGCCTGCTGGACGTAGGGCTCAACATTCTCCTTCACTGTCTCCAGGTTCTGGGAGG
Source organism: Notothenia coriiceps (assembly GCF_000735185.1). Lineage (NCBI taxonomy): Eukaryota > Metazoa > Chordata > Actinopteri > Perciformes > Nototheniidae > Notothenia > Notothenia coriiceps. The sequence continues at coordinate 3,857 of NW_011351213.1, read as the reverse complement.
TGCGGGACTGGATCTCACCCATGTAGGCGGCGACAGTGCTTGGGTGGGGAAAGAAGAAGAAAAACATTTAGATTTCAAGAACACAAAGACAAGAAATGGGTACGTTTGAGACCCTCCACCCTACTTACTTGCGGATCTGATCAGTGTCCTTGTTCAGGCGCTTCTTCAGCTTGTGGGTGTAGGTGCTGATGCGACCGCGAACGTCATCGGTGTTCTGCTCCATCATGGTCTTCAGCTCGCCCAGGTACTCAGTGCTGCGCTCCTTGGCGTCCAGCATGTCCTTCTGGAGCTTGTTGGTCAGCAGCTGCAGATCTTCAGACATCTGGCCGGTGGAGCTTTCGGTGTAGGGAGCAAGTTTGGACTGGATGCTTTCCCTGTATACGGTCAACTCTGACATGCTGTCTGAGATCAGAGTGCTGGATGGACAATAAATTACAAATTAGGATTGGAGGCATAGGATGAGGTTATAGAGATGTATGAACAAGTAAGGAATTTAACTGAGAGGATTTGAAGTTTCAACAAAATATAAATGATTATGGTTCACTTACTCTAGCTCCCTGCTGAGCTGGGAGACCTTGATGTCCTGCACGACTCCATCAGCTTTCTCGTTCAGGTCAGAGACATACTGCCAGAAACGATCCACAGTTTCTTCCCAGTTTTGTGGGGTGGCATCAGCTTGGCGCACAACACGGGCATTGCAGCCTAATTTGAACAAAGGTGACAGGTTAGATAAATATACAACCATACAAAAACATTTTGAAATACTGGACCAGAGTTGCACATACCGGCGATGACTGCCAGAGCGAATATCAGAGCTACAGCCTTCATGGTTGTTGGACAGATAGATACACCTAAAAAATAAAAAGAAGAAAACATGAGTATCAACAATGTATTGTCACAAGCACAAATACTGCCCAGATGTTAAGCTCATATGCTAAGAGTTAAGAAAAAATCAACCACCTAGAGTAAATAAAGTGGTTCAAGCTGAGCATTAAAAAAAGTCAGAAATACATTTAATGCATCCCAGCGTCCTTCCACTCACCTGAGGGGTTGAGATTCCTCCGTACTCCGGCACGGGGACTCAGGGTTTTTATACAGAGACAGTAGGCTGCTGCTGGGCGTGTTCGCGCGCGGGGGAGGGGGGCGCGTTCACATGCTAATGTTGATTTGTCTGCACAGATTCCTGTTTACCTCATGGTTTACTCCACGCAGCGTGCCACCAACACGGCGTCCGAAGTTCTCAAAGATTTGCATTGTTTGAGGGGGGTTGAGCTGTCACGAGAATAACGGGAGAAAATGCACATGTTCACTGACTTAAAAAATAAGTTTCTACAGTAAGGAAGAAAGAAGCAAGTTCCATTTGCTAAGGAAGTTTTTCAATGGGCAACTTCTGTTCACACTCAATTTATACCAAAAATAATTGTATATGTGTACAAAATACCCCCCTTCTATTGGCAGAACACACATGTGAATTAATAATCACATCGAACTGTCGGTTACGTTTTCTTTCAAAATGATGTGAATCTACTATAATCCCCTTTACTACACATGACACTTTATTCAATCATCTTCATAGTAGAAGTAGCCCCACTACAAAAAAATAAATAATCCACTATAAGTGGGTTAGAAAACAGCAAACCGGTATGAAACAGTAAGCAAATTGCATGTTTGTTTACATCTTAAAATTAACTAGTAAACATTGCTGCCAAATAAAGCAACAAAGAATATGATTGGATTGTATAGCACACTATTTGCTTCTGAAACGAGTTGAGAAACTAAATAGAGGTAGAAGTAGAAATTGAACATTCAAGTATGTACTTTGCTAAAATACTTGGGTAGTTGTACACAGATATATTTCAGCAATAGAACATTGTAATGTATGTAGTTTACATAGCTACAATTTGATTATTTTACTGTACAGAATTAAGCTTTACTATTTTTAAAGTGATGTTCCTACTTTAACTCAAGTTACTGATTTTAGTATGCACTGGTTATTGCCAGCTTGCTGTTAAATTACAACCGTGCAGCTTTTCCTTTGATTGTTATTAGCAAGTGGTCTCATCTGGATATAAATTATCCTAGCACCAGGATGTAAATAAGTCTTTCACACATTCACGGCAATCTCAATGGTCTGGCAGTGCTGACCATTGACTCCCTTGCAGACACAAATGGCAGCTTTTCATGTCAATCCCACTCTTCAAGTGGAGGATGTAGGATGCTTGGATGTTTTTGTATAAAAATCTCATGCATGTATTGTCTATGTGCTGTACTGGCTGTTTTGTGTTGCTTCATTATGTAGAGCTGTAGATTAGTAAGGGCCTGTAATGCAAATAAAGCATCTGCACTACATGCTGGGCATGTTTGGGCTTGGAGGACACTCAGTTAAAGTGGGTCCACTTTACAAAAGCAGGATTAGAGGTAATAAAATACAGAGAAAATAAACAATGGTATTACCTGCAGCTGGGCACTGAATGAATAAAATAAATTACACAGGAAACTAAGAGGAACAAAGACTGAAATCATATCTGTTTTCATGTTGGAGACATTTGAAGTGTTTTGCAATTGGAACAGGAAAGAGGATGTTTCATATGGATTGTTTTTTATCTCAGTTTATTGAGCAACTAAAATATGTATTAAGAGTCAAAACTGTCAGGAACCCTGAAGTCACACAATGTTATGACAAATGGTGTAGTTGCATTGGCAAGAAAATAGAACTAAAACTTCCCTAATCCCAGAAAAAGCATACCCCATACCTCTAATCCATGTTGCTAAACACTGGATATACAAATCAGTAGACATTATTGATGCAGAGGTGACGTTGTTGATTGTATTTATTTGTTTTAATGTTGTTGTGGTATTGACTCTTTATTTTATATGTTACTGTACTTTTGTTTTCTGCTTCTTGTTTCTCTGCATTGCTTCGGTACTGTCCTGAGAACGTCAGTATTTAGGTTTCTGTCATTGTCTTTTTTGTGTCTTGAAATCCTCTGTCTGTAAATCACTGGTTTTGATAAATCAAATGCTCGGCTTACACTGTCACATTTACAGAAATGGTAATTAATACATGTTGTAATTTCCTTGTATTTTAGATAGCTTTAATTTAAATAAAACAATGTGCTTTTACAAAACAAATATGAAATGCTACCGTTAATTACATAATCTAAGGATTAGCTGCACATGTTTAGAAGTATGTTGGTTAGCACTCTTGCATATATATAAATAAGAAGATTAATACCACTCTCATCATGCATGGGTTTTAAAATGATGCTACAGTACAAAGTCTGAAATCAGGGATAATAACTATCCTGGCTCCGTCAAGACTTTAAAAAACAATACTTACCAGAACCTCTAAACCTTGCTAATTAAGTCTCAGACAAAACCCTTTGTAGCCCTCTTTAGTAAACACAACTTAATATTTTTACAACTTGTTTATTTACACAATCTCGATCCAACGTGTTGAGTACGTGTTGGTTTCACTTGTGGACAGGAGATACAGAGTGACTAATTTATGAAAAACATGCCAGTCTCCTTTAATATGTTCTTCTTTCAAAAATAACTTTCTTCTCATCCATTCATAAATTATTCAGAATAATGTGTGACAAATATATAACTGTAGATTCTTTTATTTATAAATACAATCATTAGTTTCTTACTGCATATTACACAACATTTCTTCAGTACACTTTAGTTACCAAATGTTTTCACCTGTCTTGCTTTCACGAGTAATTATAGGTGGTGCACAGTAAACTCATGAGCTTCCCTTTTCATTAATTTACTAACACAGTTCGTTACCCCCAAATCATTATTTTCTTAAAACATTTATAACTGGTTAGCTTGTGTTGTCGTTTTGTTCATTT
>NW_011351212.1:0-4853 GCF_000735185.1 Notothenia coriiceps | reverse complement strand
CTGTATCAGATCCGTTGCAGCCCCTTTTTAAGAGATTTGGGTATGGAGGAAAATAGAGAGGGTTGTGTTTTCTGACACTTGGTGAGTTTCCTGGAACACCGGGGACACACATTCATGTATAAAAGACGTACAAAAGTGCATTTTGCATGATAGATCACCTTTAACTAGTGTATACATATTGCAGCTTACACGTTAACTAGTTGAAGCCTCTTTTGGTCTTAAAAGCTGACTATTGAGGCTCAAAATGTGCACTAGTTAACTAGTGAGGTCCAAATTGTCTCCATAGTTTGCCTTGGACTAATATTTACGGAAGTCACAGCGATCTCTCAAAGCTGTGATCCGAAGAGGGTTACTTCCTCTTTCTGTCCATCAATAATGTCACTCTGTTATCACAATGCCATTCTAATCCAAGCACCTTTCAAATTGTAGCTTAATAAAATGTTTTAAAGAGGATCTATATTCCTGTCTGCAGTCCTAAGGCAACTTTCTAATTTTAAGAAAGTCTTCAATGTTCTTACCTAATTTGATATACAGTCATATGATCATAATTACACAAATACTTTTGTTTTATTTTTTTGTAAATATGGTCATATGACTGTATTTTAAAACACAGTGTATTTAAGCTCTTAAAGAAACTATTTGGGCTGGGTGGCGCTCTATAGCTTAGGGCCAATAGGAGACCTCGATGCATTCTTTCCCCTCCTCCTCATTAGCGTTCTGTGCAACTAGTGCAACTAGTGCACATTTGGGATCCACTAGTACTACTAGTGAACATTTTAAGCCTCACTAGTTCACTAGTTGAATTTAAATGTATCTCACGAGTTAACTAGTAAGGTCAAAAGAGGCGTTAACTAGTGAACCTTTTGCCTTTACTAGTTAACTAGTGAGTGATTCTGGGTGCTACTAGTTAACTAGTGCAGACAAATGTATGCCACTAGTTAACTTGTAAGACTTTTAGCGCCACGAGTACGGTCAGAGGGTCACTAGTTCATCAAAAAGCTTACAAGCTGGAACTTTGGTGCTACTAGTGCTGCTCCTGGCATAGTAAGGCTTATGTGCTAACTAGTCGGACAAAAGTGCCACTTGTTGCTGAAAAACAATGACTAGTGTAATGTTTTATTTAACTAGTAAAGCAGAGTGCCAAACTAGTTTGACCATATATCTAATAAGTAAAATCAAAGAGCCAACTAGTGTAGGCAGCTGCCGTCTGATATCAAGGATATGGAATGAATACTCAAGTGGCTTGCCATAGAGTGTGACATGATAAATACTGAGACTAACACACATTTAGCAAGATGCCCACTTCAAACCAGCAGAAAGATGATATGATCTGGTGACAATGAGATTTGACCTCCAGTGCATTCACTGCGACTTCACAGAGAAAACAAATGGAAGCCATTGTTAAATAGCTCCCCATCGTAAAGTATTTGTACTTTGTAAATAAAGCAGTCACCGACACGGTCCAGCTGTGGAACTCAAACAGATGCTGTCACAGTTCCCTCTCTGATTTCCCAGCAGAGGTTTTAATGGACACGGTTGAGCTGGATGAGCAGTAACCGTGGTCTGTCATCCATCTTTGTCTCCAAATACAACAGTGTTTGGGCCTTTTTATTTTGCAATGTTTCAGTCAGCCGTGAGTTCCCTCGAGGGAAATATAAAACTGTGTCTCAGCAAGAAGAATGCATAGGAGCCAGTGCAATCCAACAATACTCTCTAAGAGTGACTTTATTTCTATGTTGCAAACAAAGGCGTTGATAACAAATAGGTCCATGAAATGATAACTTCAATAATCTAAAGTAACACCGTTGGATCCCTGTGGAGGGAAACTGATGATCATTTCCTGCTTCATTGCCCCAGGATGTTCTTCATTTTCTGCTGGGTTTGCTCTCTGTTACTCCTCTCCTGCTTCCTCCCATAATTCCTCCCTCCCGGTCTTCCTGTGATTTCTCTTTTCTCCTTTATTTATACATTTAACTATGTTAAAAAATGTCCAGTTGCAGCAGTTCAGCAGACTAGTTACTGTGTCCTCACTACTTGAGAAATGACTCTGACTTATTATATTTACATCCCAGCTGGAGGTGGAAGTTAAAATGCTTGGCACTTCAACTGACCTTGTTACCTTCAGACTGCACATCAGATGTTAGAGACAGACTGTTTGCACTGTTAGTTCCATGCTATCAAATTGTTTTTTGTGTGTCCAGACAATAAATGGTCAACGATGGTTCTCCTCTCTCCTGCAGTCAGCTGTGATTTCAGGTGTTTATGCTGCAGCCCGCCTCCACCCCATCCACCTCCTTTCATCACAACCTATGCCAGGAGTGCTAATCCAAAGACCTCATCACACCTCCTCTTCATCCCATCTCTTCCTCCCACCTCTCCATCAAATCCAGATCTTCATCCCACCCCCCCATCAAATCCAGATCTTCAGCATCACCACCAGTGTATAGAACCCAGGTAGTTTTCCTACACGGCTGCTCTTCAATCTTCAAATATCTACGATATCAGGATCGGGGTCAGATTGCCAAAGACTATTAACAGTTATTTATTATCGTATATGGCGCACGTTTCAATAAATGTTCTTTAAACAAAAACATTTAATCTTTCCTTATATAAATAATGAAATGGTCCACGCTGCAATCATAGCAAACTTCACTCCAAATGCTGTTTAGAATAAATAATGATAAAAAAATGTTATTGTTATTGTGCTGGCTGAAATCTCGGAGAATCAATCTTGAAATGCCAAAACGAGCATTCATTCACTCTCTCCCGTCACATGTTGATTCATCAGATCCCAGCTATGAGGGGCTCCTCTCTGCCTCTCCTCACATCACATCATGCTTAAGGACACATGATAGCCTGAAGCAGAGCCTTACAGAGCCAAGAACCGTGAAGATTTACTGCAATCCACAGTGTATCTCCTGCTGAGGTGTTTCCCTTAAAATCCTCCCTAATGTTGCTGAGAAACGTTTTCCGCTGAATGCACCACAGCCTGCTGGACTGATGACCTGTTTGCTCTGTGTCTCTGTTAATTCATCAACTCCGTGGCTCTTTGTGCACGTGCATACATCATGGATGTAGTAAAGATACTTGTGTGTTTTACCAGTTTTATCAGCTTCTTTTTTAATATGTTTCAAATAAATATGAATATATTATTTCCTGAATTCAAGATTTAAACATTTGTAGAACGGTTTTTGTCATTTGTGAAATCAATAAGTGATCTAGTCCAGGAGGATCATCCTAAACTATAATTACTATGCACATTTAGCTATTGGTATGGTATGTCAATTTTGGCTATTTTAACTTTATAGAAACATTGGCCTATTGGTATTTACTGTACAGTACAATTTGTGCTGAGCAGAAATCTAATATTAAGGTAATTGTATTAAAAAAAATTAAGAATTTAAGAAAAATGTAAAGAAACAGGGAAAAGGCGCTAAAGCTTCTTCCTCTCTTGTTATTTGGATTTGTTAGGTTTCAATCAATAGGAACTCCTTTCACTCTAGAGTCTTACATACAGTTGAATAATAGACTGTGATAGTAGAACCAATCAATCCTGCACACTGTTGATCACTTGAACTCAACTTTAGCTAATAGTTTTGTTCCTCAAACAGAATATATCTGCATGATGAATGTCTGAAGATGAAATGTTGTAAATAAAAGTAGAGAACAGGAAGTAGCTCCTCTGGTTCGGTCACAGTCAGAGATGCTGCTTGGTACTGCGTTGTTTCTTTTCTTGGAAAATAATTCAAATTTTTACATTACACTACATCACTGCTTATGTAGACCGGAGGCCACTGCCCATCACTGAGGACCATCACTACCTCACTAATCCATGACTAATGTCATCACCAAACAAGCATATACCCTGCAAAGCTCATACAGTTGTTGCTAAGTGATAAGTGTCATAATAAAGAAATACATTTTAAGTCTCTTAACAGTGTTTCATACATTTCTTTATTACAACACCACACCTGTATTTGTTTTATCTCCCCCCAAAACATACGTTCATACTAGAATTTTCAACTTGTGATTAATCATGATGGGATGAGCCGATTAAATGTCATAGTCGATTGACACCTGTTGGGACTCCACATTATCAGAGACTCTATTTTCACATGATCCTCTTATTGTGAAAGTCCAAAGCCACTTCCTCTCTACATACCTGGAAGTATGTATTATCACACGCCTGAAGACAACAATCTACAGTAACCATTGGTAGCCTGATGTATGATGTCACGGTTTTCACCCAGAGATATGAAGAACACCATGTATAAACTGACCCCACTCTAACATCCTCGGTCCCGCTGCCAACAAACGGCCTGCTGGAAGCACACCACTGCAGCTATCCATCAGATGACAGATATTTAGTGATTTTCAAAACCTAACCTCTCATATGTGTAGTTTTTTTTAACAATAAAACATATTTGAGCAATCCCCGTCACCACACTTCACCTCAGTGTTATTTGCCATGTCAGTGATTTCGTTTGAATTTCAATTTACCGGACAAACATTACCTGTATTTATTATTGAGCTTGAAAAAAATTGATAAAGAAAGCTAAGGGGGACATCATCAAGGCATGTACATTTATATTTTATAACATTTATCATAGAGCATTTCAAGCCTGCATAACGGGTGCGCGGTCTGGGGTGTAGTGAATTTTGTACCAAAGCAAACCTGACGCACTGGGAGAGGCTCGTTTTGAAGGATATGTAACTGCTGTCAAATAACTCTCTTAAGCCAGAATCACAGCACAACAGGAAAGTGAGTAAAGTAAGTAAAGTGAGTAAAGTCAGTAAAGTAAGTAAAGTAAGTAAAGTCAGTAAAGTAAGTAAAGTCAGTAAAGTCAGTAAAG
>NW_011351211.1:0-5000 GCF_000735185.1 Notothenia coriiceps | reverse complement strand
CACATAATAAAGCAAGAGTAACTAATGACTCATTGATGGTTTGGCCTTTATGTGACCTGTGACCTCCATGTGGGACCTCCTGCAGCATCAAGGTCATTTTGATAAGGCAGCATTTCTTACAACTATTCAAAATCTGGGCAGCAGAACAAAGAAAGGACAAAACAGTGAGAAGAGGCTGGATATGACTTTTAGTTTCAAACCAAGGGGTTTGACATGTAAACCCAACTGCCATTCTTCAGGGATCTGGGTATGATGTCTCCACTTTAATCAAAAGACAGGAATCAGTTTGGTCTGACGTGACTCTGCTGGGTCAGAAAAGAAGGCAGAGATGTGCTGTCTCCAGTGGCTGATTGTGTGTGTGTGTGTGTGTGTGTGTGTGTGTGTGTGTGTGTGTGTGTGTGTGTGTGTGTGTGTGTTTGTGTTTGTGCGTGTGTGTGTCAGTGGATGCCTTTACAGAGATGTGCTGGCATGGTTGACAGGCAGTTAAGTGAAACCAGGTGAGATGATATTCTGCTGGGGATGAGTAACGAGGGAAGCTGTGTATCACTGTGGATAAATGCAGTGTGTTTCTATAATGTAGCATGTGTCGTGTATGTGTGTTTAGTTGCTGTGTTGTCCCAGGATCACGCTTGATCCATAATGCATTGCTGCTGCTGCCAGTTGAGCGCAGAGCTCTGAGCCGACACAAAGAAATGCCGAGGTAAAACTGATTAGGTACGGTGATAATCACATTAACGATAATTTTACCTCAACCTATAATCTGACAAAATGCTTTCATCGGGAAAAATCTCAGAGAGGCAGAGGACTCGAAGCAAGCCTGCAGGCTGTGGAGCACTACACTTTAAAGACGGAAAAGAAGACCTTGGTTTGTGGAAGATGAAAGTAGTCTTCCTGGCACTGAGGGAGTGGACGACGGCCATCATAACGCCATTTGGTCCTCCCATGATGCAGTGCACACGCTGCGTTGGGCCCGCCTCCTCTCTCTCAGAACTAGCAGGAGCAGATGTTGATGTTTGGATGTTTTTATCAGAGTGTGTAACTAATCCACCTGCCTGATCCTCTGAGTGAATGAGCAGCAGAGACGCTGTCACCATATGGCTCTAACATGTTCATTGGCTTTTTTCTCACAGTTCATCTCACTTCTGAAAGCTTCCTCTTATTAGAACTAGCCCCAGGCCTTTTCTTAGTGCTTTTTGAGGTTACATATCTTTTAGGATGTAACTTTTTAAACAGGTTTCTCCATAACTGAACATAGTGTTGCTCACCCTTGAAAAGGCAGAAAGGAGAGGAGGATGGAGCTTGGAATCAAAGATAAGGGAGTCAGAGGCATTCATCTTGTTTTGACACAGTGTCTGATAACGTATAGGATCGGGAGGGAGAGGCTGTCTGCCGTGTAGCAATGCTATTATAAGATGTCAGACAACTTAACATGCTAATTTAACCTCAAATGCTAATGAAGGAAGAATGAGGGGGACACTTTCTCTCTCTGGGAGGCTTTGTACCAGCAATAGGCCTACAGAAACACACGCCAGTGTATTTTCTGCATTACATCGTTAATGGTACAAAAGCAGTCACGAGTTGTCAAATGACACAGAGCAAGGGCTGGATTAAATGATGTTCTCAGGAAGTGTGGTAGATTAAATATGACACACACACACACACACACACACACACACACACACACACACACACACACACACACACACACACACACACACACACACACACACACACACACACTGCAAGTGAGGGACTGTTGCTTTGGGTGGAGCAGTTCCTGCAGCTAGCACTTTACCCTAGCTTCCAGTCTCTATGCTAAACTATAAGCTAAACTATGCTGAGCTAAGAAGCTGTGCTTGCTTTGGCTTCATATTTAAAGAAAACATAATGAGAAGTAACATTCTTCTCATGTAAGTTGCTCTTTGTAGGATAGCATTAGCGTCAGCCAAATGAAGTTTAACTGAATGTTAATATCCAAAATATATAAAAAGCTGATTTGAAATGACAGAAATCACTCCTTTTTTTCAAAATCAACCTATTATAATATTGAAATTGTTATTGCTACATAGAAATATGTGATTGGCTCATTGTAGTTTATGATAACACTTTCTAAAAAACAATATTCTGATGGTGGCTGATGAAGGTCTGTGACAGCACATCTGCTGTGATATCAGTACAGCGCAGTTATTTTGTTTTCCTCTGACTTTTTGCCTTGTCATCATCAACCTGTTGAAGAGTTTTGGATGTGCATCCTACAATCTGCATGACTTTCCTAAACAAGGCATTGTCATAAACAGAGTGGTAGACTGCTGATAAACATTCAGTTGCTAAACTGTACATCTATCACGTCACCAAACCGCACTATGGCACCCTCGGCATCCTCTGATAACATCCTGTCTTTCCTTCTCTGAGAAGACGTTGCATATCCTAATTAGCGAGCTTATGATTCCACAGAGAGCGTGTGGGCGTGGGGGCATCAAAAACAAACAAAAGAGCTCTCAGAGGCGAGGAAGTGACAGCAAAGTTCACAGTCCCCAGAGGAAGTGCTTATTTTGCTTTGGTCTCTGATATCCCCTCCAGCCTCAGTACTATGGAAAATGTCCCTTTTTTGTCCGCAGTAAATGTACACTAACTGTGATAATAGGAACAAAAGTAAAAACCACCTAAAGAGGAAGCTATGAAATAGGTGCGGTGGGATATTTGTTAAGTATGAGTCTCAAGAGACAGAGAGAGAGCAAAGGAGAGGCAGAACTCATGACAAGCTATCACAGAGCTATAGATGGAGAACTCGGAGAGAGTCTCTGATAAAGCTGAATCTACAGTGTCTGCTCAGTGTCAACTCTCTGGGCACAGGGCACTGTAATAACCATGAATAACTTGATTTCAAATATATTTTTTGAGGAATAGCCTGTGTTATTATTGCCAACTTGTTAAGTCTTATTAAAGACTGGGATACATGTGTTGTTTATTGTCATATCAATGCAAATGTGTCTTTGGAAGTGACAGTTAATGAATGAAACAGACACATTCAGTCTGTGAGCAAAACAGGAAACCCGTCTTGAAACTCAGAAGTATTCTCAACTTAAGGCAAGCAGTGTTTATTTTACTTCATTGATAGTGACTGCAAAGTAGGTTTAATGAACATTGCAATATATATTGCAGTACATTTAAGGTACTTGTGTGAAAGCTACAAAATACAGATCATGCTGCAAAATATAAATGCAGTGAGGCACTGCTACTGTTACTCAAGTAAATGATTGAAGCATTTTATAGTTAGACAATTCCCAAATGTTTCAGGATAATACATGACTTTTTTTTTTATGTCATCAGTGTGTGCAGTGAATTTTGTGGTTGTCACAAATCATTTTGTCAATAAACATAAAGCTTACTGTGTTGACTGTTTGAAGTCAAGAGCCAAACACAGTTTGTCCTTCAGTGACTGAGTTCAGGGCGTCATAATGAGTGCTCCTGGCATAATGTATGGAAAATGTATTATAATAATAGCAATTGTGCCACATGACATAATGCTATGGTTGCATATAGTTGGTGTGGCCTGCAGGGGGCTGGGTCAGTCACAGGAGTTTGTGAAAACAGTAATGGGATGAACTCCTAGGAGAGAGCCTATATTTATGCTGTAATTATTGCCTTTACTGGAGAGAATATAATGATCTCACTACAGCCCCCATCACTCACATGAAGCACACATTATCACACTAATAATAATATTCACAAAAGTGACCTCTATATCAGTACATCTCAACACTTTGTGGGATATATCCTCTTGCTGCTTACAATGAACGGACATCCCCACACATCCCAGCACTGTTGCATTTAATGTGTATTTAATGTGATTTCATTGTAGCACCCTAGCTAGGTCGTTTTCAAAAATTATAAAATATTTAAAACATTGAAACATCAATACATTTGTTTAAATGCATGCATAATGTGTGAATGTCCTGCACTACCATTCATATATTTAACCTTCCATACTTTTAACGTATTCCAGAGGCCCTGTTTTCCCTCTCCTGCAGAGTGTTCTATAGGTTTTTGTGCATGTAAATGGTCTGCAAAGGCTAAAATCCCTGTGTTCCTTCCAGAGGGAGTTTCTCTCCCAAAGACCCTCGTCTAATATGAATACTCGTGGAATTTGAATCATGTAAGTATATTTTTGTACTTTATTAACTCTGTACATCCCCGTTAGCTTGTCAGCTTAATGTGGATATCAAACAAACGTTAGCTAACGTCAGTGTTTCAGCTTAGCAATTTAGCTAGTTAGCTTCCTAGCTAATTTAGCCTGCTGTCATGGACGAGGCACACACAACATGTAATGCTTAGTGGTTTAGTAGTTGCTTCAAATTAGTTAACAGCTGGCGAAATTCACCGTTTTGAATAAAACATGTAGCAGTGGGGCATTAGTAGTTCAGAAGAGTTTTTTTGTTGGTGGTATTCGCCCTACATTTTCAAATGCTGCTCGGTAGTAAAACAGTGTGTCGCCAAACTGAGTTTTCCTTTACTGTGGGAGTCAAGTCAGTTCACTCACATGCATCCGACTGTGTGATGCACATGTGTGCTTTTAATTCCTCTGTACACTGAGACAGATAGCGGCACCAGATTCCTAAAAAAAGGGTCACATTCATTGCCATTGTTGCTGCTCTGTGGGCCTGTCTGTGATGTGGCCTGTTTCACTGCAGCCTAAAGAAGGCGAGGGGTGATCCAGGAAGACTACCGTTGATCTGTTGTTGCCTCCTTCTGTAGCGCGTTAAATTGAAGTTAAGGCATAATCTTTGTTTCCAATTTCTTTCTGTACTTACAGTTATGTGTGTTCGCTACAATAATTGACATGTCTGTGAAACAGCACTGATGGAGCTTCTGGAAGAGTCTGCAGAGGAGCAGATCAAAGAGAACCAGGTAAACGTTCTGCTTGATTTGTGTTAAAAATGTGTCTGCTGTTCTGTTTGTACATGAATATCTCTATTCTCTAAAGGTAAGTACATCTTGCC
>NW_011351210.1:0-7827 GCF_000735185.1 Notothenia coriiceps | reverse complement strand
AATTGGAATAAAAATATTCCAAGTACAGATATGGCATCTGTGCTAGTTTTGTGTCTGGCATTGTGCCTCACCTCAGCAAACCCTAACTTCAGAAGGTATGTTGCCGTTTGCATGTCAGACCCCTTTTGTCCTTGAATTATATCCAGACACCTCCCAGCGCTGATGGTTTAGCTGGCAGTGATGGAAGAAAGTGTCATGCAGCTTGCAAACACAAAAGTTCATCTTAACATCTGGCTGTAGTCTGTATTTAAAGTCTAACATTTAGAGCCTAATGCAAAGTAGAGATGACAGTGACTGCATATAAATGGGGAACATTTGGTAATGTGGGCCACGGTGTTGCAATAGATGAAATTAAACAAAATCACAAACAAAAAATGTAAATCTTTTATTTGATTTGGCATGACATAAGTATAAAGTAAAACAATAAGTATAAAGTAAAACAAAGTTGACATAAAACACAAGTCAAGCATACATGAATGCTTGAGCACACTATGAGTTGACATAATTTACTTAGTTAATTAACTCTAAATCACCTCAAGCAGAAGTGAAAAGATAACTAAAATACTTATATAATTTGCATATATTTTAGCATCATCGGTTGGTACACAACTTCACCACATTTCCCCCCCTTCCCATATTGTATTTTCCCATTGGATTTGATTTGAAGAAACAGACAAAAAGGGGATAACGAAGGAGGTGAGATGACTCTCAACATTTTTCTTGACAGTTCACTGTCCCTTGAAGTCTACAATCTTTCAAAAACCATTTGACAGCTTTATGGATGTTCCTGTGTCCGCCCGATATCTGTGAAAAAAGAGGATAAAAGGTTAGATATTATCACTGGATGGGCAGGTGTCAAGACTTATTGAGTATTTAGATGTGCCAACACATTCGGTTTCTTTTTATTATCACTGAACAAAGGGGCGAAAAAAAATCCCGTTTTCACTGTCAAGTTCAACTATGCTCATATTTCAGACGGGTATCACCTCATCAGGGTCAATGGGCAATCAACATTTAATTCAAAATTATGAGGTAAATTACCTGCAATCAGTGTTGTCATATTACTGACTGAAACTTGTCCAATGCTTTAGGATCACCTCCAAGGTCAATGGTTAGTTGGTCGGGCTGGAAGGAACAATCTCCCACTCCCAGAAACAACACAAACGTCCTACTTTCTCCTACATTTGCATTATTTTGTTTAATATTTCCCTAGTGTTTAAAAAGAGCTTCCACCTTAAATGCTTACCACCTTGTTGACAGAAGCAAATGTTTTGCTCTCATCTGCTTCCACGTTGTACTTCGACACCTTGAGCTGTCACCTGTTCGCTTGTTGTGGGAACATGTGTGAAGTAGGTTTTCTGTATTGAAAACATTTTGAATGGTCAAAATAGCCGATTCGTTCTGTTATGTTCGCCTTAAAAAAAAAAAAAAAACACGAAGAGAGAATAAAGCGCAACGGAAGACTTAACTAAGTTAGAATTTATTTACAATTGAATAAAGTATCGTCTCAAAAGAAAAACCTAAAATCTCCAACTGAAACGACTTGTTCCAAGAAGAATCTATATTAGTATATTAATTTCATTATAGGCAACAAAATGATATTGACCGTTATCTTGGCCAAACGTATTCAAGTTTGAACATTTCTGGAAACATTTGGGATACTAAAATCACACACCTCAACAACATATAGTTCTAGTTGCTTCAAGACAATGTAATACTTTGATATGTGCATTTTCAGTGGTAAGGTATACAGCAGCAGTCTGTGCACACAAACACATCTGCTCTCTCAAGGTCATCCCTCAGAGGATGAAGTCATTACAGTTCATTCCACTATGAAACATGTCCCAGTCTTTCCAGAGCAGACTCGCTATGACCTGCCGCTCCACAATAAATACTCCAGCCACCTTCTCGGCTGCAATTCCATTTAATAACCTTTTGCCAATCTAGACTGCCGCTCAAGCACACAACCTCAGAACCCTCAGCTATATACACAGATCCTTTAGTAACTCAAACACACTAGATACCTCCTCCTTTTTCAATGTGTCCAAGAAAAACGCAAAGTGGGAAAAGACGAGGAACTTTAAAGTGATGGACTTATATTGGTTTAAAGAGAGGCAGAAGCTATCAAGGGAAATGTATTTAGGTTTGGTCTTGAAACTGCTGCCGGTATACAGGCTCGGTGAAAGGTGGATGTTCAGCCCCCTGCATACTGAGGAACAACGTTTTTGTTTATGTTAAAGGTAAAGGAAAAAGAAACAGAAATACATTTTCTATGTACAGATTATACAAACCAAGCAATTATATTATACATGCCAATAACGTTTGTTTTTGTTTCCTTTTTTGGGGGGGGTTACCATTTAGAAAGCATATAAAAAGCAGGAAGTGTACATCATTTCAAAGGGATTAAGTGATTTATATTTGTCCTATAGCTAATTGTACAAGCACTCAAACTAGATTTAATGTCATTGTTTACAAACCTAGAGCTGAAAATATGCACACGTTATTTTACAATTTGTTATCTTTATTGCCGAATTGATGTTTTGTATGTGTTTTTATAGGGAGAAGCTCGAGGCTAAGAGTTTATTTCTTCACTATAGGGCTAAAAGAGTCATAAATATAAATACAGAAATTGCAAAGGAGATGTCAAAGTGCTGATTCTTGTTAAAACAATGATTCCCATTAAAACAACTGAAGCAAATAACACAATAAATATAACCTATAAAACTCCAATAATAAAAAAGGAGGGAGTGTGTGCGCATGCGTGCCCTGAATGTAAAAAGCAGATGATACAATGCTCTGTTTCTGTGGTGAGGCTGTGGTCTAGAGACCACGTCTCACCTCCTGTGTAGAATTGTTTTAGTTGTTTTGAGAAGGTGTGGCAGCAAAGAGAGGGGGAAGTTAGAGCAGGATAGAGTAATTGAAATGCCGAATGGATATTTTCATCCACTATTGTCCTCCCACTTTCTCAGACACACACCCGAGGTTTCATCTCTCCTTCCTGCCGGTCTTGTCATTACTGTATTGTACTGATTTTATCATACAGCACAGTTTTAGTTTATTTATATTAGTTGACACAATAGTAACTCACATTAACTATGATTAACTCACACATATTATATCTCCCTTTCTCCCTTTTGTACACCCTTCATACTTTTTTATGTGTCTGCTACACTCAGCAAGTGCATACGCCCTCGTCCCTTCTCTTCAGTCGGAGTCGTTCTCCAGTGGGCCGACCTCCAGCCAAGGTCGCCTTGGTGACATGATGAAGAGCCCGGCTGAAAACATTTAGCCAGCTTCATTACTCCCCTTCCTGGGCCCTTGTGTGAGTGTCTTGGTGTGTGTATAAGTGTGTGTTTGTGCGTATATGTGTGTGAGTCTGCACTATGAAGTGATTAACAGAAGCAAGGCTCTCAGAGCAGGACAGAGTAGAGGGTAAGGGAGCACAGAAGGGAGGGAGAGTGGAGAAAATACGGGCTAGGTCTGTCTATATCTGTGTGTAAGTGTGTGATGATGGTGGGTTAGTACATTGGAATTCAAAAAATCAAAACAACAGATTAATATCTCTTTGTAGCATTTTAAAGGCCTACACTAGTGCGGCCGTACACTAGGTGCACCTGTTTCAAATGTAAACAGGCCATTAAATGGCCATTGTTTACACAACTGCTTAAAAAGGTAATACGGCAACAGCAATCATGCGAATAGATTGAAAAGGCAGACACCTTCAAACCCTTATCTAGGACGCTGATACCTTCTGATAACGAACATTTACCGGGACGTTATCATCTTATGCAGGTACCAAGAAAAGGAAGGTGAGTTTGTCATTTTAAAACTGCAAGGTGAGCCTTCAAGAGCGGTATGGGAGGGTTCGAGGGGGAGGCGTGGAGGGAGAGAGTCATGAGGAGTCATAAAAACATGTCAAATGTATTCCTTGTAGTTTGGCCACTGTTTTAGCCCCTTTATCAACCCAATCAGCCAGTGAAACAGCACATGGAAGCAATTAAATAACTCTGAGGTTTACTGTCACTTACTCTGTGTACGAACGAGAGCAACACATTGACTGCCTCCGAGTACTTGAAGTGTGTGCCGTTGTCACCATTTGACCGACTATCACCTCTCACCGCTTTTGGCAGGCTCTTGAAAGTAGTGTTTACACCCTCTGCTCTGCCCCCTGTCTCCGTCCGAGAAGAAGGAGTTCAATCAGAGTTAGCCTATTACTTTGGTGGAGAAGCCAATTTTCTTACAAAAGAAATAAGAAGCTAAGGGGCAGACTTGTTATACTCAAGCTCATGGGAAGTTCCAGAAGTAATGAAAGAGGTGATAATGATATCATCTTTCGGAGGCGTATCTTGGATGAGCTTCAATTCGGCTTTATGGTGAACATACAAGCAGAGAGCAACACACACATTATGAATCAAAACAATTAAATCCATTGGGCATACCTGCAGATATTGTAGACAACTCAGATTCGGGTTATCCATCTCTACCAAGGCTCGACAGGACTTCGGGGAGCAGGTGGTGGAAAATAAAAAATCTCTCTGAAGGGAAAACTGAAGTCATCCTTCAAATTCAGCATGGGTTACACAACCAGCTAGGGACACGTCATGTGTGTGCAGGTGCATGTTGGGAGTGAATCATAGATGGTATGTAGGGAACATCTCCTGTTCTATTTCCTCTGTCTCTGCACTGTCCCAAGCGAACAGATAATGTCACAGCCTCCGAGAGGATGTTTTCTTTACGGTCGCACAAAAGCTTTCAGATAACATTAGCCAGTGTTTCACTTTGGTTTGGTGAAAATGCTGATTGAATTTTCTTCTGATGCTACAACGCTGTGTTGCTGAGGCAAATGAATATGTTCAAAGGTAATTACCCAGAATCCTTCAATGTGTGATTAATCATTATAAATGAGCCAGGGGGAAGTAGCGCTGAAATGAGCCCTGCATTCGTCACATGTATAATGAATGCATGTAATTCTCGATCCTGAGCTAGGCCTACATGTACATTAATCAAGTTATCATCAATAATTTCTGTATGGCTGAACACATTACCTCAAAGAGACAGGAGGGGTTTGAGCCTTCTGCCTTCAACGTGGTCTGTGTCATTGAGAAGTCGCTCCTTACTTAATTTGATCGCCTGTATGAAGTGAAAGATAGCAGGCCACAATATGCCATGTTAATGAGGACATTTGCATGGGAGCCATGAAGAGGTTTGCATGGTTGAAAGGATTGTTTTCACAGAGGATGTGGCAAGGATGGCACTTTCTGTGATTTGTTTGTAAGTAGTAAAACAGGAGACAAGCTCAGATTCCTCTCCTTGCAGCATTTAAGGCCACAGGCATTTATCAAAATGAGACCTCTGTGCTTCGAAGCTGTCATTGTATACGAATGTAAACTAAATATGAGAAGTGGCGCAGATTGTGTTGTCAAAGCCTAGCGCTATATATTATGATCCCTGTCAGATAGAGTAACACAGTCAAACTATATATTTACCTATAATTGTATTGGGAACATGGCATAACGTGGTTTTATATATTCCAGCTGTTTGTCACATCTCTTTGATGCCGGAAAGACTTCAGAAAAACGATACACCTGTGCATTCGTGCTCCTGGCTCCTCCTCTCTGCTTGGGATTCATTTTAAGATTTGAGGCATCCTTTAAGCTGGCTTGAGATCAATTGTATGGTCACAGGCAGGAGGACGGAGGAGAGGAGACAATGATGCACAAGATAGAGTGAGCCATTTGTTGTCTTCAGTTAGTTTTTTTTCTCACTAAGCTGTGAGCTATAGCTAGCACAGTGCATAGCTAGGAGGCTACACTGTGAATCTGACAAAAGGTTTTCTAGTGATTGCTGTGTGCCATTTTTGTCTTTTGTTGGCTCATTAGCGCTATTCATGTACATGTCGCCATTTTAAAGTCTCTTCCTGTCTTCATCACTTGCTTTGATTGGGCTTAATGAGGCTCATCAAGGCTGCTTATAGAGGCTTGGCCCCCTATGTGTGTGTGTGTGTGTGTGAGTGTGGATTCAGTCCTCGGTAGAATTCCAAGGATCCTTGACATTGGAAAAGTCCTTCGGAGGGACTCGATGACGTAGCATCCTTGAAAATTTGAAATAGTGGCTCTGGAGGAGCCTTCCTCGACATTGAGAAACACCCAGTACATCAAACACTTGGTGTGTGTGTGTGTGTGTGTGTGTGTGTGTGTGTGTGTGTGTGTGTGTGTGTGTGTGTGTGTGTGTGTGTGTGTGTGTGTGTGTGTGTGTGTGTGTGTGTGTGCAGTTGTTAATTTGGTGAGGCTTATCACAGAGAAAGGAAGAGTTGTTATATTGTTCATATTCTTTGAGAGATGGGTAGTATTATTTTTGAGTAGATATTTTGTTATTATCTCCTGGAAAAGTTAATTCCAGAATACTGTGTCCCCTCCAGCCTTTGTTGTTAAATCCCTTATGCTCACCAGAAGACATCTAATGTTTTGATGAATGCTAAATCAGACTAAGTTCATTTACATAATGATGAATATTTGACCCTGTTATTTGTTGTTTGGTTCTATGGTGATTCCTTGAAACAGAAAGATAATGTGAAATGTATTTGTTGCAGGTAATAAATAAATCATGGCATGGGGGGAAAATAAAGATCAGCAAAATGTCACTCACCTACTCTTATTTTTTTAATAGCACAAATGCTGTACATATATAGTTCCCATTAACTTAGTTCAGTCAGACAACTCACGTTTTCTTAATATGTTTATTAGAGCAGCATGTAGTTGAGTTTGGCATCTAGACGTCAAGGCTCGGGCCTCATAACTCCACAGATTTACATAGAACATTGAGTGATGATACTGTAACTATCTCCCAAGCCTACAGGTGGAAGCTGGGGTGGAAGCTGGGGTGGTGGTGCAGGCAAGCAGCAAGTGAACGCATCAGCAATGTGACAGCGCCGTTGCATTAGCGAGGCAGAGGCAGGCAGATCTGGCAGCTTGAATAGAGCGGCAAGTTAAGGAGATTGTGTTTGGTTGGTTGTAAGAGAGACGCGTCACGTGTTAATGTATCATTGGTGCTCGAGTTGACTGCTTCGCAACATTTAATGTCAGACCCTTATTCTCCCAGTGGCTTTAAAAACAGTATCAATGTTATAAATGATGTCACAATATCACATTTACCCTAAGAATAATATTTAAAAGAGCTGTAATAATACATGTATGTGAAAAGGTAAAGAAGAAATACTGCATTATAGTCAATATATTACATGAAAAACACTACACTCTCCCAATGTGATGAACAACTAAAAATAGAGTAGCTCAGCACAAGGCACTAGTTTGCTGTTGTTTTTTATTTACCTCTTTTTGTTCAAACTATTATATCATCAGTGACTTTGGCTATTTTTCGAAAAATGAGCTTTCCCATGTTTTCTGTAAAATATTTACTGCAGGATTAGCATTAGAGGAAAGCATCTACAGTCTGAATCCCCTGTGGGAATTGTTGTCCTCCATGCACTGTTTTGCCTTTGAAGGTTATTCAGTAGGCTATCAGATGGCCTTTATAGAGGGTGTTTGTGTAGTTGTGTGTGTGAGAGAGAGTACCGTGTGTGTGAGTTTACTCTATAACCATGGTAAGGTTAAGCAGTATTAGAAAGGTCCAGAGTGTGGAGCTTCTTATCTTTATTCTGAATAATGCAGTTGGCCCAGGGTCTCGAGAGCAGTCAGATCCCCTCACGCTTTCAACACACACACACACACACACACACACACACACACACACACACACACACACACACAAACACACACACACACACACACACGTATACCCATAAATAACCATAATGAACGCACACACTCA
>NW_011351209.1:0-5706 GCF_000735185.1 Notothenia coriiceps | reverse complement strand
AATGATTTAATTTTCTAAATACAAATAAACTAAAAGTAAAAGATTGTATTTGTATCAGCTCTGACACATCCCCTGTGAAAGTTTTCGCGCTGTCTGTTTATTGTCTGTTTATTAATCCCGATCATTTGATAACACCAATGTGTTTAATAATGGCAACTTCTAATTATATCCTAGGCCCCATTTTGTTCAGTCTGTATTTACTACCTCTGGGGTCAATTTTTAAAAAGCATAACATTTTGTACCATTGCTTTGCAGATGATTTGCAGGTTTACCTTCCTATAAAAGCAAATAAGGAATCCAGGATTGCCCATCTTAGCTGTCTGAAAGACATTAAATCATTGATGGAAATCAACTTCTTGACTCTCAAAGAAAACAAGACAGAGATTTTAATATTTGGACAGTGTGAACTCCTGGATGGCTTTAATAGTGTATTCTGCCCCCTTAGCCTCCTACAGCTGTCCCTCTGTCAGAAATCTTGGAGTCATCTTTGACAACTGTTTTAAATTTGACGAACAAATAAGCTCAGTTGTCAAGACAAGTTTCTTCCAGCTGCGGCTTCTAGGGAAGGTAAAAGCCTATCTTCCTAGTAAGGAATTTGAACAGCTAATCCACCTATTTATAACGTCTTGTTTAGACTATTGTAACTCCTTGTATATTGGTGTTGATAAGTGTTTGATCCGTCGCCTGCAGCTGGCCCAAAACGCGGCTGCACAACTTCTTACTGGGAAGAGACGCTATGACCACATCACACTAGTTTTGGCGGATCTTCATTGGCTTCCTGTCAGTTACAGGATCCAGTTCAAGTACCTGTTGTTTATAAATCATTGCTTGGACTGGCACCACATTACCTGTCTGAGTTGTTGCACCGCCATGCTCCAGCTAGAGCATTGCGATCAGCTCAGCAAAATATGTTGGTGGTTCCTCGGTGCAGGAAAAAAAAAGAGGTGACAGGGCTTTCAGTGTTGCAGCTCCCAGACTGTGGAACAGCCTCCCAGTACATATCCAGACTGCTGAGTCTATTGAACTTTTTAAATCTCAGCTAAAAACTCACCTCTTCGCACTGGCATGTGCTATATAAATAAATAAAGATTGAGATTGAGATTATCATATGAGGTTTGATGGACAACATCTACGCATCTGAGCAATCTATTACTTATTTATTGCTCGCACCTAGTCCAAGGGTCACTAAGGTGATACTCCACTGCCTTTTTCCACCAGTAGTGAATGTGTTTACCTCTATCTGCCTGTCTGTGTGGTGAGGATTTGTGACTGCAACACTCATAGGAGCCATGGGTTGGATGGAGTCGTCTAAAAAGAAGAAGATTATTGTAAGTACTTGCTTTGATTTTTAATTGATAGCAATGGGAAAAGCATACATATGTTTTTGTACACTAAATTCTAGAGTAGGAGCTTTATATAATCCATGATTTGGCTAATTCATGTGTTTTCTCTTATATGGCTTTCAAAGGCAGCTTAAAAAAATGTGTTGACCCAACAAGGGAGTTGAGTCCTCCTCAATCTAAGAAAGGTAAAGCTTGAATATTGGCTAGTTATCAGTTTGTTCAGGTAAATAAAGATGGCTTTAAGTTCCAAATCTAAAAATGAGACAGCATTCTGTCACATGCATCCATCAGCCACTGAACAGAAAAACATGTATTATATTATATTTATCAGTAGATGTTGGTAGAACACTGCAGTCTTTCTTTTGGAATCCGCTTTACTCAGTTTAAAACAACTTATTATACGACTCTATTATCTTCTCTGGGTAGACTGCGCCTGGGTGTGAATGGTCTCTGCACCGTCCACTTTATCTGCCAGCTTTGAGTTTTCTGCCACATGTGTGTCACCTCGAGGCTGAAACCGAACAGAGACGTCCTCGATGCAGCATCAGCAATGGTGTTCTGCCTCTGTGCTGGAAAGGAGTTGATCTCCCTCCTCCGAATATCAGCAGTTGGGTTCATCTGCCGAACCTTTCCCTGGATCGACAGGACCATGGCATCTTGGGGAGTGAGAGAAGGTGACCTGATGCTGCACAGTGGACAAAGCAGAGGAGACTTGGCCAAAACACAGTTTGTGACACCAACAGCCATTTATCCGAGCTTCTGGGAAGGCATGTTGAGGAAGGTGCTTCCAGGAGGCGACTAGAAGCCTTGCAGGACTTTTGGCACCACCTGCATCACCACCTGCTTCACCACCTGCTTCACCACATGTCGTGGGTCAACCTTTTTGGAGCTGGAGGCAGACTGCACCGCTCTGTCAGACGCCTTGCAGACTCCTGAGCCAGGTTCATCAGCTTTGGGTGAAGAAAACAAGGAGAGATGTCATCTGGAGGCATGAGAAGCCTTCAGAAGAAAAACTTTAAAGTATTTAAAATAAATGATTATGTATGAAGAAATGCGGCAAATCTTGACATTTGAAAAGATGGAATTGTAAAATGTCTTCAACAATCACTATAATTTCTGGCAATACAGTCAACCCACTCATTGTTTAAGGTGTACCTAAATACAATGTTGGACAGTTTAATCTACATCAAAACAGATCTTCATTAGTTTAATTTGTTAAATATATAATACAATATTTCACTAGAATAGAAGTTGAGTGGCACAGAAAGTAAAAAGTAAAATCCCTCAAAGTACCTACAAGTTGGACTTAAGTGCAGCACTTGAAAACATGTACTTTATTACATTTCACCACTAAGGCATTTAAAAAAAAACTGAAATGAATTTGTGTCTGTGTGTCACAGATATGTCTCTTGGCTGTGTCCATCGTGACCCTGATCCTCGGGCTTGGACTTGGACTTGGACTGGACTTGAAGAAATGTCAAAACAAAGGTGCTGTCTGACACACACACACACACACACACACACACACACACACACACACACACACACACACACACACACACACACACACACACACACATTAACATTAACAATCCAAATATGATTATGTCCATTCACATGCTCAACATTTTACTGTGATATGTTGTTTCAACAGTTATTTTATCGCTTTATTTTTATTTTTTGTATCGTTATTTTTATTTGTATTCTATTTTATCTTTATTTTTTACCTTGTGTGAATCCTGTTTTCACTCTGACCCTGTTGCTGCTATAAACGCCTGAATTTCCATCTTATCTTATCTTATCTCTTACATGTCTCTGCACTCACATGCACATCACTCACATTTTCATTCACCTGAAATGCATTTTTCTGACATTGCAAAGCAAACTTTCCTTGTTCAGAACTCTTTGTTTCTCTGGCTCAGCATTTGGTGACCAAGTATCTCCCCTCTGCTCCTCCCTCTCCGTCAAGAAAAATATCAATGCCACATTATTTGGGTTTTTATCAACAAAATAGTCCAAATGACACTAACTCTGACTCACTAGTTGGAGTTTTGAGGCATTCACATTTGGCACTGATTGTGCACACCATGTACAAATATATGATTCATGCTTTAGGGTGCAATTAGTAACACTTAACAAGCTCTGAGCATGTCATGACTACACTTCATTGGTGGTATTTAACACCGCTGGTTGAAGCCAGAGGTGTTCCATGTACTTCCTGCTCCACATTCGCAGGATCTCTGAACCAGATGAACAATATCCCACATCTTCTTTTGATATCCGAACGTATGACTAATATAAGTATGCGCTGAGTGGTCTGCTAAATCATCAGAAATGTATGTGATTTTTCAGCTTTTCTGATGATTTAGCAGACCACTCAAAGAGCCAGACAAATGAATGCATCTCATGGGGAGGTCAATAAAGCAAGTGAGCTCAGGGGATCTGCATTAAGTGTTTCTGCACACTCACTGTTTCCACACTTTGTGCTGAGTCAGAGTAAGGCTTTGTCTTCCTTTGGTTTCCTGGTCATGTGTATGAGTATGGGTTGAGTCAATGGCTACAGATAACACTGTCATAAATCAAGGTGCAACGCAAAGCATGCAGTCCCGTGCACCTTGTACTGTTCAGAGCAAAACAGGGTTGTGTTTATCATACATCAGGTCATCATAAAGGTGTATGATATCATAAAGGTTATAATTATAAAATATATATTGTCCTTTTACATTTTAAGATCGTGATAAAGGCTGCTTGATACTAATGATCTCTTTCAAAAATTATAAAATATATATTGTCCTTTTACATGTTGAGATCGAGTTGAGTGTGAAGGCACTTCTTTCAGGAGAAAACACAATGAGGACCTCTTCTCCTTAGCGTATTGACATCTTTTAGATTGTTGCTTTTATTGCATTTAAATTGTCTATTGTTTTTTACTTGTACTTGTTTTATGGTGTGCGAGCAGTGCTCTGTGTTTTTTTGTATGTTTTGTTTGTTTATTTGACTGTACAGCACTTTGTTCTGGAGGTTTTATAGGCTTTATAAAAAAAAGCTGTCTTGTATTAAATGACAAAACAACAAACATTCATATATTTTATAAATGTTTGACCGCCAAATGTGCTGCCCAGGGTCGACAGCTCAGCTTTTTTTAATCCTATTACTTTCATAAATCCATAATTCAATGTGATTATTGTAAATAAGGGTCCATATTATTTATAATCACAATGTGCTTTGGTCAACAGCAAAGTGTATGAGGGGAGTAATATCATAGTGTACACTAGTATACTGTGTCATAGTGTAATATAGTATTAGATATACAGTTATAATGTCAATTTTAGGAAATATTAGTACATTTTATATTGTTATTTTACTAATGTAGTTACAAACATTTATAAAAAAAACTACCTCACATAAATCAAGTTAAATTTAAAGTTCAATTCATTCAGTAAGAGAAATTAGATTTTTTAAAACAATTTATTGCATAAAAGCTACATAAGATTTGTTATGTTGTTGCACGTTGCAGGTGAAAAAAAAGGTTTTCTAAGCTCAATAAAAAACATTATTGTGTGACTAATGCGTGACGGCTCAAGCCCTACCTGTCTTTTTATTACAAACCGATTAATCTCAGTTGAACTTCAAAGGTCGTGAAACCTTTATTTACTCCTTGAACATGTATTGTCTTGTACTAAGGCATAGGTAAGAGGAAACCACGAGTTCAGTTACAGAGTTTTTCCAATTTACCTCAGGAGGTGATTCACATCTGGAAGTAGCATGTGAATGTCATGTGAGATCACATGAGCTTTGTGTGACATTAATTGTGAGTGTGGGTCATGTGATGAAGTAGATCAAGAAAGAAAACGAAAAACTGTTAAAACTGTCAGAACTAAACACTGAGCAAAGCCTACACTTTGAAGATAAATGTTAACAAAATGAAAATAATTTATACTTTTATGAAAGCTAAATTGATTTCCCAACCTTATTTCAACATTGGCTAGTCACCTTTTGAAAACATTTGCCACATGTAAAATGGTCATTTAATGAATTAACATATTCATTTAGGATTTTTCTAGAAACGGCCAGAACTATTTTTTAAGAACATGACATTTGTGTGAAATGGGGAATGTTTTGCAATGATTTTTACTCGCGATGAAAAATGTATATCATGAAAACGAACTTATTTAACATTTAAATAACTACACTCTAAAAACGAATTCAGTCGACCTTTCACCTCCATCCATCCATCCATCCATCTTCTCCCGCTTATCCGTGGTCGGGTCGCGGAGGTAGCAGTTCCAGCAGAGAGCCCCACACTTTCTTTTCCCTGGCCACATCAACCAGCTCTGACTGGGGGATCCCAAGGCGCTCCCAG
>NW_011351208.1:0-24954 GCF_000735185.1 Notothenia coriiceps | reverse complement strand
CTGATGGTTGTGGTAGAGGGGCTGTAGATTTTGCAGTAACATCTGTATCATGGTCAGTAGCGTCTGGAGCATGAAAGCAACCCTGTGATCCGCCATTGTTGTTGTTGTTGTTGGCGAAACACATCAGCAATGACACGGGTGGCGCGGGGGTGAGCAGCAGAGGTGGGGAGAGGCGGGGCTATGGCATCATCGTTGTCAGGAAATGATCATATAGGACGTACACACGGAGCCGCGAGCGTTTCGTCCGCAGATCTACCCACCTTGGGAACCGTTATCATTATCCGCGTTTCCGTGTCGGCCTCGTGTGGACGAACCGTCTATACCAGGGGTTCCCAAAGTGGACTGATGATTTCAGAATCCTCTTAATGTGACCCCTGAGGTGTATTTTTTTTAAATTATTTTTACATCAAATCACGTCCACTCAATACCAGGCTGTTCACCAGTCTCTGCAACGAACTGGGATCGGAGCATCAGGGCCTGCTGTTCCACGCAGAAGTCAGGTGGCTTTCGCGGGGAAATGTTCTCAGCCGCCTGTATGAACCAGTCAGAGCTGACCCTGACTGGTAAACAAGGCTGGCATATCTGTCTTGCATGTCATTGCAAGGTGAAAACACAAGCATCATGTCCCTGAATGATAAGATCTGCGCATTCAAGAGGAAAGTGGATCGCTGGACTGCGCGAGTTGAAATGGGCAGGATTGATATGTTTCCTGAGCTGGAGGAATTCATAGAGGAAAATTATCTTAGTGTTAACTCTGTGAAGAAGTCTACCACCTGCAAGCCCTTTAACAAGTATTTCCCCGAGGAAACAGCTCCGGAAAAATACGACTGAAGATCACCATTCACTGTAACGACCGCAAGTCATCTGTCATCCGACATGGAGGACGCACTGGCTGAACTGTCAAGGGACCGCACATTAAAAGACAGCTTTTAATACGAAAACGCTTGGATTTTAGTCGAGAGGGAATACCCACAGCTTTCCAAGGCCGAGATGGACATTCTCACGCCGTTTGGCTCGCACATACCTGTGCGAAAAGACTTTCTCGGCACTGACATATATACAAAATAAATGCAGATCGCGTCTAAACGTGGAGGATGATCTCCGTGTGGCCGTCTCCAAAATTAAGCCCAGGATGGACTTGCTGTGCTCCATGCATATTGTCCACCCGTCTCATTAGGTGACATTAACGCTGAATTATCTTATATTAAATTGCTATATGTAAAATCATATCATGGTTGTCAGGCTGTTCTGTTCTTGTGTGTTGTCGTTATGCGCGTGTTTGGATATGCCTATTAATGCGTGCGTCCTGTGCACACGTTTTTTTGTTCAGTCACCAGGTGATAGTGGGGGGTCGCCAGTCTCTGGCACTGTTATTTTGGGGGTCGCGGGCTGAAAAGTTTGGGAACCCCTGGTCTATGCGATAGAGAATGTTAGCGGACTCAACTCGTTTTGTCTCCGTGTGGACGGGGCCTAAATTGTCCTCCAATTCTGGAATGGCCTATCTCTTATTGAGCCTTCATTTAGTGGATCATTACACATCTATGGAATGAATCTAAAGATGCTCAAAAATGTGCCAACGTTTTCTACAAATGTCAGTTTTGAGCCATGAGAAAGGCTTCTTTTTAGTATAGCTATTGCTGGAAATGTCTTTTGCTACAGAAGCAGTTGGTGATCACTTCCGGCCCCTGTTCAGCGGCGTGAGGGGAAAAGGTATAAAACAGTCAATAACATAAGTTTCTCAAAATTCACTAGTCATTTAAACTGCAAAAGATCCTTGAGCATAAAGTCATAAAAAGGCACAAACATGAATTGGCTTATGGGTCCAACAGTATGCAAGATTAGCTGTGGACAGACAGGTACACACAAACCGCACACACATGCATGACCAAACACATAATCTCCCTACAGATACAAATGGGATATATTAACAAATATTAACTGACCCAAATACATTCAGCGATCTGTAAAAGAGGAGTAAAATCTGTCATTCAAGCTTACAAAAACGGTTAGTTCCAAAGATAAACATTTACAAAAAAAGGCTCAAGATCAAAATCTAAGTTTAAACCCTTAAATGATGGGGTGTTTAAAGGAACGATAAAGAATTCCTCCCCTCTCAGAAGGATGTTGTTCATTTCCATGTGTGTATTTAAGCAAGATAGCATGTTTTCAACTGCAGAAGTGTGTTTGCCATTACCAGGAGACCTCGAGCTGCTCGGGAATGTCTTGCCAACATGTATATAACAACTGCTCATCCTCCCATATCCCTGATTTATGCACTAACATGAAAGGCAGTGAGTGTACTGTACCTGTTGTCAAGAGCAGTAAGTCATAACAGTTATTGTACACTATCGTCCCGCATTCCAGGACCCCAGGTACAAACATAAATCAAGGGATGCCTGTGCTTATACAAAAGGTACAGTATTGTAAATCTGCATTACTATGTGTCAACATTATGCTGCTGTGCTCCGTTACAGTATATCATCTGACAGAGATACGCAGACAGGGACTTCTTATTTACTCTGATAGTGGCGTCATTTGGATATCCCCCACTCCACATAAATCACTTTTTGCAAAGAATAAGAGGGAAGTGAAAAGCGCGTGTGTGTGTGTGTGTGTGTGTGTGTTCTCTACAAATTGATTTTGACATGGATCAAGTAATAAATCCTTCAAGATAAAACAGACAGGGAGAAAACCAGCAGTTTCAGTAAAAGGATTATTTATCCAGAGTTTGTCACTCAGTGTGATCATATTATACAGTGTGTCTAAAAGCATGTGCGCCTCTAAAATACAAGTGTATTCCGAGTTTCATAAATCATGTTGACTGTATGTTTTTCAGTTGAGTGAGTGCGTGGGTATTTTTTTTCTTTCTGTGTACCTATTATGTGTTGGGCCTGATTTCAATCTTTGGCTTCAAACTTTGCCTGCCAATCCATCCCGCCCAAAGGCTGTTGTTAATGATGTCGAAATCATCCGCTTTAAAAAAAGAGCGTGTGTGTGTGTGTGTGTGTGTGTGTGTGTGTGTGTGTGTGTGTGTGTGTGAGTGACATAGTGCATGTTTGGGTATTGCACAAGATGCTTATCAGACCGAGCGGTGTTGTGATCAGTGAGGGAGGCCTTGGCTCGGGCCTGTTCAGGAGCTCACAGACGCTTCAGCCTCTATGTGTGTGTGTGTGTGTGTGTGTGTGTGTGTGTGTGTGTGTGTGTGTGTGTGTGTGTGTGTGTGTGTGTGTGTGTGTGTGTGTGTGTGTGTTGTTTTTCTGCCCCGTGCCTCTCATGGGCCAGGGGCCTAGTGTGTGTGTGTGTGTGTGTGTGTCAGGTTCCTGCCAGGTGAGCAGCGAGTGTGTTTACAGTTCATCAACAACTTCCTAGTATAACATTAAACCCCTATCAACCTTACTGTACCTGCAACAGTCTATTACAATATCAAACTTCTTTCCTGAGCTTTAACTCCATTAAGGATTTCTGAAACTTATGCAAGCTAATTCACAGCTGAAAAACACACGCAGAGAACATTGGAATTTAATCTGTTTCATAACCATTTAGTATTGCTGACAAGAGTCACCTCAGGTCTGTTTGCTACGTCCTTTGCATTTGTCTAAAAATATGCGTGCAGCCACCTGGTGCTTGTGGCCCACTCAGTAATGGATCTTCATGTGAGTCAGGAGATGTGAAGCAGAAAGACAAACAGCCAGGCAGAATACATGGTAACTCTTCTTTGTTGATCATCTTACATCAAAGTAGAGCCATGACTGACACAGGGAATAACGAATACAGTAGTACTAGGAGATATATTATTAAACTACGGAGCATATATAGTAGGTATTATTCACAGAGAAGCCTCATTCTCTTAGGCAAACATTATAATATAGTCTCTACAAACAGAAGGAAGTGGCTGCCACAGTCCTCATGTTTCAAGTAAATTATAGTTCACATGAAAGTGTGAAATGGCTGAATGTGCACACCGGGTCATGAGGAGTGGAAAAAAATATTTGTCTGCCTTCTTGCACAACAAAGACATCTCTCTCCTTCCACATTCTGAAAAATCTGAACAGAGTATTTCCCTTGAACGCTGCACGCCCTCCCCTCTCGCTGTCCTCAAGCTGAAAAATAAAGTGAAACCAAAGACAGAACGTGACATGGGAAGTTGTCAGGCCCATCTGGGGTCAACCGCAGGGGGTCAAAGCTATGTCTGGAACCACGGAGTCACTGAGTGATGTGTTAAGTGTCTCTCAGGGACTTAGTACATGACATGAAGAAAAGAGAGGACAGAGTGTGAGAGTGTGTGCATTTAAGATGGTTCCAAGTTGAGAAGAGTACATCAGGCAAGCTATAGTCCCTTGAGTACATCTCATCCGCTTGTAGACTTCACTGACCTCCCCACGCTCACTTCCTGTGTATCATACAACATGTCAAAACATGGACAGGAAGCCTGATAGATCAGTCAAAACCTGTCTTCCCAATCTGCACATAAACACAGGATATCATAGGAGCATCACAAAATGACAAATGGAGAAGAAGGCACAGTGAATTTCTCACAAACAACAATAATAGGACGCAAAATAGTGTGAACATATAAACAAATGCTTTCATGTACACACACAAAAACACATATACATACACACACACACTGGAAAAGTGGCTTTAAGACAGCCTGGGAACAGCTAGTCTACTAATGAGGTCTATCCCATGAGGATTTAGTACGGCACAGAGGAATGCAGGCCCTCTGCTCTCATGACTGACCTGCCCCCCCCACACCACACACACACACACACACACACACACACACACACACACACACACACACACACACACACGCTGCCCTCACACATGAATGAGAATTGATAGAAGGCCTCCAAGAATAGGACACTTATCATTTGGTAGGTACTGCATTAGAAACAAACATAACAAGCACATTGGGGAATTTGACACTAATTTGAGAAGAGAGCTGGTAGAGGCAGGAAGACGGGGGGGAACGGGCTGAGAAAACAGAACGAGACGGAGGAATAAATAAACAGGGGCACAGAAGGGTCAGCGGGAGAAGGCACAGAGAGGAGTTATGACGATATGAATCTTTCAGTTTTATTTGCACTTAACATTTGTTCGCGGGATTGGCTCGTGCTTTGGAAGTGAGAGCCAACTTCAGTGAGTTTACTAGAACAGATCTGGTGTCTGAAGCAGACGGCCCCCATCGCTGGTGGCCTGTTGACGGAGCCGGCTGCTAGCTGATAGACGGACAGCAGGAGTCTCAGTCACGACTCTCTCAGAGAACATGGAGTGAGTTCTTCACTCTAGTGAAAGTAGAAGTTTGAGATTAATTACTTAGTTGTGTGTTCAAAACTTTTTTTACCCTAGTGCACAAGCAGTTGCAAAGCCATTCAAACCATGAACTGTGAATACATCATTTAAAAGTAAACAGCCTCTACTGCTTTAACTATGGCTATAAACAATGTTTTATCTTAGTGATAGATTTAAAAACATTAAATCATACAATAAACCTTTTTTGGTTTTTCAGTTGGACAATGTAATAAAATGCTCCTAATATTGTCTTGTGAGATGTTTGGACTTTTCCGTAAAGCTTAGACAGGAAGACAGTCAAGCTAGTGTCTCTGTGGCTGTATTTAGGCACAGCGATGCTTACTAAATGCTAACATCTATATCCATGTTATACGCTTATATGCTTATAGTAACAATTCTGAAATACTGATATTTTGCATTTATTAAAACATACCATTGTCACTATCTCAATTTAAAGTGTTGAATGCAAACTATTGGTCATTTATAATAACTACAGTAGAGGTTGTTGACATTTATGTTTAAAAAGGTAGTTTGACATTTTTTTAAATCAGAGGAACATATCCATTCGAAATGTCATGACAAATCACAAATGTCAACCTCGATAGGATTCAACGTCTAGGAGCCATGAGAATCTGTACAAAATGTCAAATGGATAATTGAAATGTAGGTGCAGGTGGATGAAAATGTAAGGATTTGCTCAATTCTAGCGATGACTCTGAATGCCAGCTATTTAACAAATTAGCAGTGTTGCCTTACTTTACCTACTTACTGTACAACTCTAAAAAACGCTTTGAAACTATGTTCTGTCCATTGATATACTCCGCTTTGTTTCAGTACTACAGGACAGCGCAGCATCCGCACCATCTTCTAAAAAAAAAACTGATCAGATTATATTTTATAAATTCTAAGTCATGATACAGCCCTACCAAAATAATAAGGATTCGACCTCCAGGCACCATGTAACAAACTTCAAAATAATCTTTCTAGTTGTTTGGAAATACCGGAACAACTGTCCAAGACTTATTAGTATCTTTAAAAAAGAAGATATATTCTGTGCTTCAGGGCTCTCTGTTCAGTACAATTAACTGGTTATCGTTAATTATGACATGTAGCATTAATGGTATATAGCATTGTCTGTGTGATGACGAATGTCCTTAAAAAAATGATTATGCATCCACTGTGCACCCATCCTTAGAAGTGAACAATGGCCGCTGCTAATCGTCCCCGTTTCATCCATGCGTAAGGCCATGTCACAATTGCCGCGCATGCTGAATGCCTCGCAGGACTTTGTTTTGGAAAATGTGGCCGGGGTTGCCATGGAGCGTTTGTTTGATCTATTGTAATTAACTGAGCCCATTGATTGCACAATGCTTCTTCCTGGCTCCTCTCCATCAGCGGGCAGCCCTGACTGGACGTCTAATCAAACACAACGTAAACCACCGTTTATGCAGTCGCCTCCCCACAATGATCTGTCCCTGTATGGCCTAACAGGGATGAAAGGCGCACAGGAAGTGGAGGGAAGGCAGAGCAATAAGGATCATTAGAGGATTTAACAAAGCTGAGGTTTACTGTTGATAAGTGTTAACTGATTAGTGTGTGTGTGTGTGTGTGTGTGTGTGTGTGTGTGTGTGTGTGTGTTCATATTTGTGTAAAATATACATTTTTTGGCGAACAACATTTTTATTCTTTATAAAGAACATAATTTGTGACTTTCTGCTACTTAATTATATCTTAAAATAAAAGTTTGTGTGTGCATAGCATCCATAACATCCAGATAAATACATCTTTATATAATTTAGGATATTTTTTTAGGTAGATTAATGCCCCTTTTATATGTGTTTGCTACTGTAACTATGAAGCTAGAGCCAGCAGTTAGCTAGCCTGGCTGTTTAGCAGTGAACAAAATAACCCTTAAAAGCATTTTTGTAGCTAACACTCTGGTACATAATCCTCTGTAAAACCTTTTAATGTGTTTCTTGCTGTACAGATTAAGCAAGTTAAACATAAAGGGTTGATTTGTGAGATTTCGTTACCTTTGGATTTAGCCTTGCTTGCTGTTTTCCATTGTTTACACTTTTAACCATCACCTGTAGTAGCTGTAGCTTTTTATTAACCAGAAAGATATGAGTTATACAGTATTTATCCCTCATTCTCTGCAAGTGAGGCAACGAGCCTATTTTATCAGAAAAGTAGGAACTATCTTTTCAGTTGCATGGAGGGGAATTCCTGGTGTTTAAATAGCATATACTTCTTATAGCCACGGTGTTTCATAACAACCAATTCCTCTGAAATCCTGTCACACTATATGGTTTCATACTCCGGAAGTTTGATAGGTGCCCACATCTCTCTGTAAATGTGTCCCTTTGTAGACCAGTCACTGTGTCCTGATGCGTGTCATGCAGCCTGGTTTAAAGTAAATTAGCCCTGCTTCCCAACCCCAGGGGTGACAATCTGGGGCTCACATGTCCCATCAGGGCTGACCTTCACATGAGGGACGGAGCCAACACTCACATATGGCCGAGCCCTGGGGTGGGAAACTGCCTACGCTGGCCAAGGACAGGACTGTGCCTGGAGGGATGGTTGTGAGGGTCGGCATGTGATCTCCAAATAACACACAGATATGGAAACTCTAATTGTACTTAAAAAAAATATGAATGGTTGTTTTGTTGTTTATGTATTTGTTGTTAAATTTAAAAGGTAGGAGGGGTATGTAAGCCAAGTTCACACAATGCTTGGGTGTATGGAGTTTATTTGTGTATCTGATAAAAATGAGGGACAGCAGTTTCTCTGAACACACAGAAGTTCAATCCGAGAATTAACCACATTGCGAATTCCAGTTAATTTGATGTGTACTGTTTAGGGGCCTGTTCTTTGAACCTGCTTGTAAAATGTTGCAATAACCCTACAGCTATTTACATCACAACCATGATTAAAGCCATTATATGGAATTGAGACTATAACACGTCCCGTGACTTGAGCCTGGACTTTCCCAGAGCCGCTGTGAAAGCAACTTCACTTTTTTTTCATTTCTTTCTTGGTAATCCAAGGTGGCTCAGGGGGAGTGTATCCCCCGAAGCAACAACTAAGATCTGCTCCATGAATCTGGAGACTGGGCTTTAAATATGGAACAGAGGACCACCCGTCAGTAAGCTACTGGATATAAGGGGGTCCACCCAAGGAAGCTAATCTGGACCAGATTTTCACAAATGCAAATTTCAGTATAAATAACAAGAATTTATCCACCAGGGGATATTCCTGTGGTGCAACATAACGTTAAGATGCATAACGGGTCTCAAGCCATAATGCACCTTGACAAGCTTATGGGTCAGTAACAGGGACTTATTATGAAACTGAGGTCTCACTGTGTAACAGTAAATGTAATAAAAGCTTGGTAATAGGTGTGTGAGATGGTTCACTGCAGTAAAACAAGGTGTTTCTAATTTGAGGTTATGTTAAATTGAACCGAATGGAAAAAGACTGCCTTGGATAACTTTTCCGCAGAGTGAGTGTGTGTGTGTGTGTGTGTGTGTGTGTGTGTGTGTGTGTGTGTGTGTGTGTGTGTGTGTGTGTGTGTGTGTGTGTGTGTGTGTGTGTGTGTGTGTGTGTGTGTGTGTGTGTGTGTGTGTGTGAAGTTTTGAAGCACTGGTGGCTGCACAGTTGTGCAACTACAGTCCATTTGCCCAAAGCAAATAGCAACATTCTAAGAAAGAGGAAAGGGGGGTTGTGCTTTAGCGAAGGTTTTTCGCATGTTTTTTTTCTTTTTACTTTCCACCAATGTCATTTGCGTTTAATCTGGAGGGCTTGCACAATTCTCTGTTACATTTGATGTTGAGCAACACATTGATAAAGGTCACAAACACTCATGGCACTCCTTTCAAAAACACCTCACTAAAATGCACTTGGGCATGGTTACGAATCCTGGGCATATTGGTTTTAATAGTGGTTTAATCATCGTCTAAAATGACAGGCTACCGCCGGTTCTTGTGATATTTGAAAAGGTCATCTGGTTTGCACAAATGCCTTGCTAAATAGGTGTTGGCTCAACTTGTAAGAGCCTGTAAGTCTGCTTGCATTCCTGCATAACCATAACCTCCTGAAGCCACAGGTTGCCAGGTGAAAGCCTCAAGCTTTAATGTGCTCACACATCTGAAAGGTAAAAATGTAAACTATGGAACAAAATGTCACCTGAATAAGAACAAGTGCAGAAAAGTTGAAACTGTACAAAAAAAATGACATAATTTTTTTCTAAATACCAAATCAAATGTGTTATTAAACTAGATCAAGAAAACTCTAAAGCCCATACCTCTTCTTTTGCTTATCACTAAGGAACTACACGCACACAAATAAAAATGAAAGCAATAAACCTGCATGGTATATCACTGAATTTATTTTAACCTGCAGTAAAACCTGACTCAACCACAGCAAACAGGAAAGCAGAACACCTGTGTCGAAAGACAAATATGAAGCATGATGAAACAGATGTTTCTAACCCTGTCAGCACAGAAGTCAACAATGAAAATATGCACACGCGTATGTGTGTTTGTGTGTGTTTATGAAAAGGTAATATCCTCTCAGCCTTTCTGGTAAACGTGTGTTTACTGACAGAGCCTCAGCCAGAGGGATTTTACCAGAAGGCTAACGGCAGGAGGTGTGTGTGTGTGTGTGTGGGAGTGTTGGGGAACACCAACCAGAGTCTGAATTCAGGTTACTTGTTATATTTCCATTCCTGCTGTGAAAACGTAGTCAGAGCAAGCTGACTTCAGATCAGTGTTGAGAGGTGACATTTTACCCCTGAGCCACCGTAACTGTTAGTACCTTTGCCAATGGGAATCCTGTGTTTACTGACCACACAAACACCAGCCAGTGCCTGGTACCAGGATTGCTCACAGTCACTAAGCACACATATGTCAGCCTGTTAGTCAGCGCACTTCCCCGTGCGGTGACATACGGATGTCTGCTCCTCCTATAATCAGGATGTAAGACGGTCATCTGTTCAGTGGTTCTCCTCTGCCCAGGCTAATGCTGGCGGAAAGTCGTCCTGTTTATTCGCCACATGTCCATAATTACAGTCTTGTGGCAACATATGAAGATAGCTTCAAGTGCAGAAATGAGCGTTGGTGGTTTTGCAATGTAATAAGAGAATCATCCTTTGAACACAGCTCTGGTGTTTGTGCACATAAAACCTAATGTTTATTATGAGGGGAAACACAACTTTCTGTTGGTTTTTGTCTTTTATCTGCAAAGTTGTAATACTTGTAAACTGAGGAATGAGTTCCTCCTCATTCATACACATCACTGGCCCTCTAAGTCATTTCAAGTGTTGTGTAAGAGGAAACTAATTTCTATCACATGTTGTGTAACAGTGCAATAAAGATGTTGGTGGTTTTGGATGTTTTCTTTATGATTGTTTACATTATGCCATCTTCTTTAACTTTCCTAAACTCCCTTTTGTTTTTCTAATTGCTTGCATGCAGCTCATCTCGCGTCAGGGTCGACACATTTTCAATTATTCAACATGTGACGCAAAATGTGTCTCATATGTAAACTGCTCCAATACTGAAACCCAAGGTCACGTTTTAATTGGCTGTAGCAAAGCTGTCATACTCTCATATTCCCTGTAATGATGGGTTTTCAAGCCAAGCAAATTCCTAACCACCTCTTTGTCACTTGAGTCATCTCGCCCTGTGCCATCCTTTGTCTGCCAGCTCTAAACAAGCATCACCCAGACAGTGGAGCTTTGAAAGGCTGCAAATTTGAAATGTAAAAATGTTCCCTTTTTTTGTTTGATTAATGCCCCAGACCACACACTCTGTGGGGGAGCGGTGGAATTTTTCTCCTTAATAAGCATGTTTCAGGTCAAAACAGGCTTTTCCCTTTCATTCATATTCATTTTGCAGTGTCTGTGAAAACAGGCATGTCTGAATCATCATAGCACATCACAAGGCGCCTGTGTATAGATGGTAACTTCAAAGCCGATGTCATTTTCTTCCCAACATCAAAATCACTGGGAAATTATATTCATTATCTGACTGTAAAGAGCATTTGGTTTTCCGAGGCTGCATTACGCTGCCGTGTGAAATCATTCATATGGCTCTAATTTACAGCTCCGACAAATTTGAGGCTTAAAACTTTTATTTTTTGAACCCA
This sequence comes from Notothenia coriiceps, assembly GCF_000735185.1. Lineage (NCBI taxonomy): Eukaryota > Metazoa > Chordata > Actinopteri > Perciformes > Nototheniidae > Notothenia > Notothenia coriiceps. The sequence continues at coordinate 13,512 of NW_011351208.1, read as the reverse complement.
AAAAAACAAGACGTAATTTTCCAAAAAAGCTAAATGAGCACTTTCCCTTGGAAAAAGCAAGGTTGAAGTCGTAAATAAATCCCTTTTAACATTAAAAGACTTGGCTATGCGACAGAGAAACTTTCTTTGTTTTCCCTTTCTTGTCTTTCTCCAGCACTACGGCCACGGCTCTTGGACAATAAATGGATAATCTTTGGAAAGAAATATTAACACTGGAAAGTATGCTCATCCCTGGATTGCACATTCCACCTTCACTTTTAGATATCTTATCTTGACAAATGTGTCATTACAAAAAAAAAATCTGACAACTCGAGCCTATATTAGGAATGGAATGCCGTCCTTTGTGCAACAGAGAAGATGGACAGAGGATCTTTAAGTGCTGGAGCCACATTAACAATATATTGTTTCAGCTGATTTAATACAGCTCGAGCCTCGACACTCCTAAAGAGTTAACACTGGCAAAGGATTATCTTACAGGGAAACTAGTTTGAATCTCCCTCTTACTTTTCTATCTTTACTGTATTTGTTATTATTTAAACTAGAAGGGCACTCGAGCGCAGGCCTCCAACAAGGCCATTTCCATAAGGGAAAAATAATGTATGTATCTGCCCCGGGATTCAGATCTGCTCGAACATTGTATGAGTTCTTTCCTTGCCCCTGCTTCACGCTTCTATCAAGTTTAATGAAAAACAGATCAGTACTTTACCTTTAATCCTGCTGATAGACAAACAAACCAAAAAAATAACCTTCTTCATGGAGGTAACAGTCTTCTCCTGTCAAAACGTCTCGCTGCAGATTTACACTCGAGAAGGACAAGTAGTGCAGGACTTTTCAGTTCTTCTGCTGTGGTGATATCTATTTTTAGTCAAGGATATTTTATTCACAATCAAAACTGAAGTGCATCCATAGATGTTGATCGTGTTAACTGTAGTTTAGAAGGTTATATTGTCGTTTCCTTTGAAAACATAATTGCTGACACGGTTGGATTTTTGCTTAGAACGATGAGCCTAACATTTCCCGTTCAAAGAAAACAAAGTGATAAAACGTTCAGTGCCGTTATCTGCTATGTTCCCATGTACACACACTTGAAGGTTAATAGATCAAATACTAAGTTATTATTCATCAAAATGAATGGATGGAAAAATAACCAGAATATCCTAATTAAAAAAAAACTTTTACTTTAACCAATAAAATATTCCCGAAATATATTATAAGACAAAGGGAAGTACAGGCGCTGCAATCCTTAGTTTCATTCTCATAACTGTTATTGTATTTTTAAATGATTATTAACATCAACACAGCATCAAAGCCATGATTATTGGAGGTAACATTTTAAAATGAAAGACTATCTTTAGTTTTATGGAGCTGTGAGGCTTGTAAAACTTCCTGCCCTCCAGCGCAGCTTCCACTCAACATAGAGTTAAACCATTGAGATTAAAGATTTTTGGGATATTTTGCAGGTGATGTCTTTACACACTTCGCACGCCACTTTCCTTTGGATGAGTTCAGCGATTAGTCCATTCACGCCTGTGTTGTTCCCTCTATAATGTAACGCTATGTTATGGCCCTGACTGAAGGGAGATGCGTGCGTTTGATCTACGGCTGCTTTGGAACATGTTCTGTCTATTCAAGGTTAGATTGTTTCATTACACCCCATCAATCATTCAGTGATGTAAACATCCTCTGAGCACAGCGTTTTGCCAAATGCCCCTTTAGAGAGGGAGCAGGCGGAAGGAAGAGAGACGGGATGATAACCAGAGGGAGAGAGACGGATGAAGTGAGGAGGAGAGAGACACTGAGTTATAATGAAATATCCTGAATGAGAAGTAGATGGAGTTCGGTGAGTATCCTGTTCTCCCAGTGGAAAATAATTTGTTTAGGCTAGACAGGAAACAAGAGGTACATCTGGACAAATTAATCCAAAATACAGTTTACAATGTCTTCTTTCTGTGTCTATGCAGGTCCTTTTCTGCAGCGTTGATCACCTCTCTCTACAACTACAATGTTAGTGTATGTGTTCATCAATACCAACTGTTTAAATGTACATATATGCATCATGTAGCCGCCCTTCCTATTTGTGCTGCTCAATTGTCGCAAAACTCATAAACACAATTGTTTTTCTCTATAATGAGATCAGCGATATCTAATCGCACGGACTTACTTCTCTTATCATTAGTAATATCATTTTAGACTCACAAAACTTATCTTAAACAATGTAACTTCCCTTAATAAGTCTGACGAGACAAAAAAATATGAACAGTCACCATGAGATGATAAATTTTACTCACTTTGACACGAAAATCGTGACCAAAGCTGCATTTACCATCCAAGGTGATCAAACTCAATTATGAGAAACTGACAGCTGCCCACCGCTGATAATCCTTTGATGTCTACTGTTCAGCATAGCTTATGAAGATCACATATACAGTATAATGTATCACCAAATATACACACATTAACAAAGTCAACCTGAGCTGTCTTACCGTGAACCTGATTTATACCAGGGTATATGCAGGAATCCTGAAGTCAAATGTAATTCATTTTAAGACCTTTTTTAAGACCCTTTCCATACATTTTAAGACCTCATCGCCACTTTGAGTTCTAACCGGTTACATTGGCGACACTTTACCTCACATTGACTATATACAGTATTGATTTTCCTTCCTCCTTATCTTCCAACCATTTGGACGCAAACTTGCATTTCCCCATAACGATGTTGTTTAACAACCGGCGTAAACGGACCTTCGCGTGCCATCAAGCAGTGAGCGTGCGATGTCCTGTTCAGATGACGTCAAATCCAACGGGATGCCATAAATAAACTACACAGAATCACACTACACACCTACGCAATGATTACATTCAGGCAGACTGTAGAATACAACCTCTTTGGACAATTTATATATTTATTGAAAACAAGCTACAAAATGTAATACCTTGGAAAATGCCGTTTAATACTTTTTAATAGTCTTCATTTTCGCTAAATTGATTTATCAACTTTTAATACTTTTTAAGACCCTGTGGACACCCTGTATACTCACCATCCTCTGCACAAAAACATTCCCTGCTTTATTTAAATTAAAGGCTCTCTAATATTGCAAATGACAGACATATCGTTAAATTCAACTCCAAAATGAGCCGTTAATACATTACTGGATAAGAAAAATTAGCAGGTGAGCATAAAAAAAGATCATCAAACCAGCTGATTAATTATTCTCTCTACATGTTTCCGGTTGATACTGGGTTTTTGTCAAATAAAAACTGCAGGCTGTTCTTTTGCCCCTGAGGATCATTGTAGTAATAACAGCAATTCATGTAGTGAGGGCATAGGTTAACATAACCAATATGAGATAAAATAATAATATACAGGAGTTGCAGAAATCGGGAATTCCCCTTTAAAACCTCCTGTACAGCACTGTAGTCCTTTGTTTGAATGTGAAAACAATTTACTGTGTGCATTAAATGTTAGCAACCATAATGTTGTTGGAGGGACTTACAGGATGACATAAATATAGTTTGAGGTTGAGTTGACTTGCGCAGGAATGGACGTGTAAAAATGCTTGTAAAACTTGTGAAAATAAAGAGTGTTACGTAAGCGAGCCTGTGGAGGTACACCAAGCGATCATGGTGGTCTCATTTAACTATCAGACACATATCATGAGATGGTGAGACAATGTCTGATCCGCTATTTTATTGTATTCTTATGAAGTCTGCACCTGAAAATCACCAGGAGAATGCAGTTCCTCTCACTGTGTTTCTCTGCCATTCTCCTCAGTGCGGCTGTTTCCAGTTACCTTTCAACCGGTGAAAAATATTTACTCCTGAAAATAAAGAGGATAACTTTCCATCTCCGACACTGTTCCAGAAGACATCTGGCTTTTGTTAGAGGGGCTTTGGGGTGTGTGTGTGTGTGTGTGTGTGTGTGTGTGTGTGTGTGTGTGTGTGTGTGTGTGTGTGTGTGTGTGTGTGTGTGTGTGTGTGTGTGTGTGTGTGTGTGTGTGTTTCAATAATCATAGGAGAAGTCTATTGTTTCACTGTCTGTACTCTCCCACAGGGGAAGTCAGCTGCGGTGAAATCGCACACGCACACAAAGCCACAAAGCATCCCAACAAATAGCAGACACAGACACTCACAATGGACACATCCATTGTGTGTGTGAGTGTGTGTCACATCCATTGTGTGTACTGTATGTGTAGGAGGAGGTTCTTGCTGTACTTCCTCCTCTCTTATGAACGCACACACACATTCAGATAGGATCCACTGTTGGAAAGCTTCCCATTCATTCATATACCACTAACGCAAGGTCAATCACGATGTGTATACAGTCTTCCTCCTATTGCACCGGGGGATTGGCTCTGATCCTTTCCTCGTCTCCTCAGCAAGCCTCTTGCACACTAAACTCAACCTTCGGACCATGAACCAGCTCACAGTAAAAAGCACATGGTTGAGTAAGTCTTACTGCTGACAGCTTTCAAATAAACAGAGCTCAGTTCATTAGTGATCCGATCGTCTTCTCCAAGGATTCACATCATGTGCTTATAATGGTCCTTTGTGACAGAGATGGGATCTATTCATTGGTATCTAATTATACTGTAAAGATAATAAACGCTCTGGATTTGTATAGCTGTGATTGTAAACAGTACATTTCTACGGAAGAGGATTAGGTCCACATGATTTTTTTTTTTGGGAGGATTTGAAAAAAAAAAATCTCAGAATCTGACTTTTTCCTCAGAACAAAAAAAGATAATTTTTTTTGGGAGAAAAAAAATCAGAATTCTTACTTTTCTCTCAGAATTCTGAGATTAAAGTCAGAATTCTGACTTTTTTCTCAGAACAAAAAAAGAATGTGGCCCGAATCCTCTTCCGTACATTTCTTTCAAATATAGTATATTTTAATATTGTTTTAATATTGTCTGCTTATCTGTATTATTGTGTTGCATTGTTGGAGAAGCCTGTGACCTAAGATTTTCAACGACATAATTACTCTATAGCTATGTTAGTTTGACAATAAAGAACCTTGAACCTTGAACCTTTGGGTTTTGGTTTACTTTTGGTATTGCTCCATAGAGATGGAGTTGCAAAAGGTCGAGGAATATTAACAGTCTGTCAGGGTTTTATGAGGTTATTTAAAGGTTTGAGATAGACTATCATGCCTCACAGACACCTGCTAGCAGTAGAGTCATGAGCAGGTCGCGGGGTTGTCATTTCGGCACAATAGGTATATAACACGAAAACATTGTATTTTCTGTGAAGTGATTAAAGGAATTGTTGGCACTTGTCCCTGACCGAACAGCCCTAGAAAGCCTTTAAGATCCCGTCCACTCAAAGATGTATTTTTCTGTCACTAAGTTGGATAAGAGTTTTGATACCATAGCATAAAGACTGGTAATACTGGGAAACAGCTAGCCTGGCTCTGTCCAAAGGTAACACAATCAGCCAACCAGAGTTTTTCAAGCTCACTGATTAGCACAATATTTCTTGTCTGTTTGATCAGTACAAAAAGTGCAAAACGAGAATTTGATAGCAGCCAGCTGAGGCTCCCAGGAAGTCACTGGTCCCCGCCAAGAAATGTTCCAGTCATGTGCCGGATTGATTGATCATCATCCGTTCCCAGACTTTATGCTAAGTTAAGCCAACCGGCTGCTGGCAGTAGCTTCATTTATACATACATGCGAGTGGTATTGATCTTTACATCCAACTATTGTCAAGAAATGTAATAAATGTAGTTGAACTATTGCTGGTTTCCTGGCAATCTCACAATGACTACAAGACTTGTGAGGTTGCTGTGTCCGGCCAAGAAATACAGAGGCATTTGTCTACCTTCAGAACCACAACTTGTCCATTTGGTTTGTTTTTGTACCTCTGTGAGCTAGAGTGGTGTTGTCTCATGTAGCTGCTGCTCGAAAGTAAGGACAAAAAGCATCAAGGTTTTTTTTATCTCTGGCATTTGAAAACTGTTGTTAGCCACAAATACATTGTTTCTTCTTTCTTAGTTTACAATGTATTAATTTGGGTTCTGGTTTGAGCAGATTAAACTCTCGAACATTGATTGGGCTTTCCTGACATATTGTTAGTCAGACCTGAGCAGCTACTGTGTTGCACAAGTGTTTTCCTCCTCCTTTTCTCCACACACCGTGACTACTTTGGCCATAATTTCCAGGCAAGCCTCCACACAGGTTTTAGCTGTTCTCTCAGATGAACTGCCAGGCGCGGTAAAGTATAATAATAATAATATGTCAAAGAAGCTCACGACAGCAAAGACCACTGAAAATAAAACACGCCTGAGGGTGGAAAAACACTTCAAGATCTCTTCCAGTGCTCTTGAATTTATTAAGTGCCAAGACCCTTGCCTATTGCTCAGAATCAGGGGGACAACAAGCGGAAAACAATGAGGCACGACTTCCATGATGACCTTGCTATGCTACAAGTTAACTGTAATTACTGATTGCTTTTTAGAATATTTGTATAAAAACATATTTCTCTGCCGTCTAAGACCATAAGTAACATCTGAATCAGTTCTCACATGTGAACAGTATTGAGACAAATATGTTAAGTTCTGATTTGGTGTGATTAATTGTCAAGTCGAATGAGATTTGTGGCCAAACAAAACTGTTCACACAACATTAATCTAACATAGTGCACTGTACTAGCTGTTAGCAAAGCATTTACTATCTGCAGAGAAAATGCAATGTGTAAATAAAGTACCTTAAGTTAGCCCAAATAGTAATCTGTTCCTGTTTCACGTTTATTTGAAACTAATTTCATTCTCTATGGCTTTGGGCTTGGTCTATCTGTGAAAACAACTTTCTCTAAACCCTCACAAGTCTCCTATTCCATCAGTTATAACACCGCTCAACTTGTATTAAAAAAAAAAAGGGACAGGATCAACCTAACCCCAACAGAATTTACCCTCTGGGAAAATGACATAACACCTTACTCTGAGGGAAATCAACACAAAACATTGAGTCAGAGCTTGGTAACTTAACTAACACCTAAGCCCTGCCTCAACACTGAGCGCAGGGCTTCTCTTAAGCCCTGCCACGAACACACGATCTCGTTGTTGTTTTGTGTGATTGTGAAGGCCCTATCACGACTATACACACTTAGTGTCCCTTTTGTTGCGCTCTGAATGGAAAAAATTAAAGAAAAACAAGACCATATCAGAAATGGGACACATACCATTCAAAGCACACATGCTAAAATAGGTCAAAAACCATTTGTTTTCATTCTAAGTGAATCACAGACTGAATCATTTTTGTCATACTCAACAACATAAAAGCATAAAAATAAACTCATCCAAGCACATAATACTTTCCTGTTGTGAAGAGTTTTTGTCAAAGGAATACACACACACACACACACACACACACACACACACACACACACACACACACACACACACACACACACACACACACACACACACACACCCAGGGGCTGTTGAAGCAGCCGGGCATGACAGATCACGCTGCCTCTCCATTATTACGTCGTGTTACGATTAATAATGCATGTTTCCTGACACCTTAATTACCTCCGCCCACACCCTAGACTCACACAAATACACACATACAAGACTTCAGTCGACACCAGCTCGACCACATCCACACACACACACACTCTTCTCCCTGCGGAGGGAACACATCAACAGCACCCAGAACAGTGGACGAGGTACTCGAAGTCTCTGCAGCTGTCTGCCCCTGAACACACACACTGCAGGACGTGCTGTTCAGAAGCTGTCACGCACTCATAGTGATCCTGTCACACTGACTCACACCGAGATCTGCAGCATTAAAGACAAAACCTGTTTCCTGCAGGTCTCACCGACTGGGTTAAATGTGGAGCAATGAATCACCATTGAACAGAATTGTGCATGACTATAATGTCAATGGGGACTTTTGACCTGGAGGAAGAGAGCTGCAGTAAAGGGCTATATAATGATGAGGTGTTTAATGAAGGCAGTTTTGACACGCTTTGGTAAATGTTTGTGAACATTTGCAATCCTCATGCACCTTGTCCACCTTATCTGATGTTTGACTGATAGTGTTGCAGAGCAAAAAGAGGAAGCACATTGGTGGGAACTGTTACCATTTTCCCATACTAACCCTACTTCAATCCATGCAGATACTTTCAGATTGATTTGGTAATTTTTGGGGAAATATCTGTAACTGACTCAAAGAGAGATTTCACCACAAAATCTAAAATGCATATTTTAGATTAAAATACACAGACCTTGTTGTGTGCACTATTTTCTTTCTATCAAACTACACTAACAACCAATTCACTCATGGACAAGAGGCTAAATTGGAAAGGGGGGATAGGATTTTAGGTGTATATAGTACTTTGGTTATACAATACAGACAAACTAACTAAATATAATTATATTTGAGGTGTTTCAACCATTCTCAGTTACTATTGACGCAGCAGCTTCATGCCTTTTCACAATACATTTTTGTGATATATATTTTTACCTTTGATTATCTTGTGTGAGTTGGATATTTATTGCAATTTTTTTTTTTTAACTGTCACTTTCACTTCTCTGACTACCACAACAAAATTATCCTTTTATATTCATTGTGTTGCAGTAGTGACAGAAGGCTTAGCAATACAAATCTCAAATCCTTTGCTAATCACACCAACAGTTTTTATATAATTAGACACCACTAATCATAAGTAAAAGAATATCTGTATATGTATTTATCTTTGATATTGATGCTCTGTAGGAAAAATGGACAACAGATCCCAGTTAAATCTGTCTTGCAAAAAAATTGAACAAGTTCTGGATGAACAGTCTCAAGCTTCTCACAGCTCAAGACGTTTTGGGAAATAATTTGCCACCTTATGATCTACTATTCCCCCCCCAATTAGGGAAGTTATACCATCACAATTCACCAGGGACACACACTATGAATGAATTCCTTTGAAAGATTGTAGTGTCTGTTTCAATAACATCATGTGTACTCCTTTATGATGACACTCTGCTGTTGAAACTCAAACTTCATGAATGTTAACCCACATTTTCCACATCCTTCAAAACTGATGAAACGCCAAGAAACGCCGGGCCTAATTTTCGGCAGCCACGGAGTCTGCAGTTAATGGACCAACCCTCTGCTTTCATCTTCCTCCCGTGAGTTGTAGTGCAATCATATCATTAGAAGCTCTGCGTTAGGTAATTTGTGAAGAGTGACAGGTTGTTGTTGCTGGCTGAATAGTTAGTGTGTATGTGTACACACAAACACTTTCTTTTCCTCCTGCTCCACGCTTCCTCTTCCTTCCGCTGGCCTAGCCCTGGTTCAGGCAGTGTGTTCTAATGCATGGGAAATAATTGGTCATCCTTTTCATCACAGGATTATGAGAATAAATCTCCTTTTGGAGCGGAACAGCGCTCACATTCATTGAAATCCTGTTACATGGGGTATTATCCTGCAATTAATTGCTTTTTCCAAACGTTAAGCTCTTCTCTCCCTCTTGTGTTTGCACACTTTGATAAATGTACTACCGGTTGACTATCTCCAGAAAGAGGTTGGGGGTTATAGGACTTCTTGTGACAAATACATTTTTTTCTCTGTAGATCTAGATCGCAATCAAACTCGTGGTGTCATTAATGATGATTCAACCTCTCATGTTTTGGCTGGAGGTTGTACTTTGTGTCCTGGCTCATGGAAGAGAAACGGAGGATCTGCTCACTTCAGAATATAATTTAGTGTTGGTTCGTTTAAAGCGGACGCCCCTTTTGAACTGCTGCTGTAGCTTATCTTTCATCAAACAGCACAGAGGAGATTAATGTTGGATGACACTTTCATGTGACATCCTCTGGGGCGATGTTGGTAAAAGAGTATTTTTAACAGTCTCTGTAAAATAAATCAAAAAGGTACAGAAAAGTGGGGGGAATTGTGAGTGAAAAAACACTAAGAACAACGGGAAAAAAGTAAGAAAAACGGTTTGTGCATTTTCAGCCATGTTAGCAGGGTGTGGAAAGTCCCTCAGTAGGTTTGGCACATTGATTCAGATTGATTCATCTCAATATCTGTACCATGACTTTGTACAGATATGTATGCAGGCAATGTAACCTGACTTTGGTGATGCTCTTACATTTATGTTAGCGCCACCATGAGTTGACATTTTGGTGATTAAAGTGAAAAATCTTACTGAGCTGAGCTGTGTTAAATTCAGATTAGACAATGTTAGCATGCTAACATATAGCGGTGAACATGGTTAACATTTTAACTGCTACAGAACAGATAGCATTGAAACGGCATGCATGTTAGCATACTAGAGTTAGCAATTCGCTCAAAGCACTGTCATGCTTAACTACAGCCTGACAGAACGCCAGTGGCTAACACTAGCCTGGCTGTAAGTCTTGTTTGATTTGTTGTGGGTTAAATTACAATTATTCATGTCCCTCCATCAAAGCAACTGATCTTGTCATTCACACTTTGATCTTAAATCTATCATCTATCCCTCCTACTTTGGCTCAAAGGTGAATGCTAACCAAACATAACAAGCTTCCTCTTTATTTCTCAGCACAACAATACATTGATTAAAATACTTCTCGTTTCCTTTTGTCAATCTGTGTTTTCTTGTTCCACTGAGTGACATCATACGCTCGACCCGGCTGAATGGAGACAGCTTGTGTAATCTCAGTGATGTGCTGGTGACAGTATGGTGGTGATGACGTGTGTGTTGTTTTGGCCACAGCACACACACAATTGCCATGCACTTCCCATTAGCAACAGGAAACCCCTTGAGTCATCCTGGAGTGGAGCTCTGAGTGTAAGGCAACTATTTCAGTGAAATCATGTGTTGAAGAGGGACTGACAAAGGCCGAGTTATGAAATGATGTTCTTGGGACATGAAGGGAATTAAGCTGATCTTTTCAAGTGAAATTCTGCTGATGAGGGCTTTAGGGGGCTGACCTTTCCCAGGAAAGAGGGCAAAGATGGAAATAGTTGAATTTTATTTTATCTTTGGTGGATGTTGTACAGTCTTCCAACCACATTTATTAACTGGTCAAACTAAACATTTCAATTTAACCATGTTCCTGTGGTTACAGTATATAAACATAATCAATATTAGCTTCTTCGTTGAGGGCATGTGTGTTGTTTATAAAGTATGAACATCTATATTGTAGACCAATGTGTAAGATGGCCACTTAGCTCAAAACCCGGCTCTTCTGGAGGCCTGTGCTGGACCAACACCTTAATGACACATTTGTACAGATCAGTATCACAATGCATTGCAAGTACAACCAATCACCAAATATGTATACAACTATAGTGACATTATGTTTGTTTTGTGTAAACATCCCATTGAAAAATAATTGTGTCAATAATTCATAACTTTCATTGACCCTGGAGACTTAAAAAGATCAATTTTTACTTTCTGCATGTTCAAACAACATTAGGCAACATAGCATCTATTTGGATAGTTAACTATGTTGTTGTAATTATGAAGCAAAAAGGTGAATAACTAAATTTAAATAATAACTATTTATGATTTCTGAAACACTGGGATTGTCAATAGGAATCAACATTTCCATTTAACATCTGAGTAATGGATAGTATACTGCATATATCTCTGCCCACAGTGAATACATTGTTTTCAGTGCGTCACCACATTTCACATTATTCATTACAAAATGAGGAATTTTATTTTTCAGCTGAAGCTTTACAACTTCTTAAACTCTCGTGCTGAGCATGACAACTCCCCTGTGTGAGAACAAATGTTTTCAATCAACCGGGGAAGAATGTGTAGGTGTGTGTCCTTGTGTAAGAAGCTATTAGTGGCTATTGTGCTATAAAATCAGAATATAGCATATTGTAAAAATGTAATTCAGTATTGTACATGGTTTTGAATTTCAAAAATCCTTTCTGTTGCCAACATTCAGTCTCTCCTTCCTACCACCTCAGACTCTGTCAAACAGATCAAAGAAATAGTGAGTGACAGGTTGGGATAACAAGCAAAGGAAGGCAGACATTTTGGGCCAAACTACAGTCTGGAATCCATCCACATGAAACAATCCCCCATCTCAGCTCCTGGTTTGATTGATTGTCCTTGAGGTCAGCCAAGGTTGTGAAAATACAGAGCATATTCAGTAGAGATGGTTATTGCGGGGTGATGACTAATTTTGGTTGAAACCTCACTTGAGTTCATACAGTTCATGGTGTCTAGGAGCGTAAGATATACAGTAGAATGTACTACTGTTGTTCTAAAGGCAGAATTCTTAACATGAAGGAAACTCGTCATCACTCATCGTTTTTATTGCTAGTACAAAGTTCAATATCAAGAAGCCCACTTCTATCTCCTACACTTTAAATTTGTCAGCTATCCAAACACAATGATAATGGCCTGAAGACAACTTCAAAATATATATATTAAAAATGTGCCAGTATAATACCAATAGAGGAAGATGGAGGACCTGTAAAAACATTACTGTTGCATACAGTATACTAGCGTCCTTCTTTTCTCAAATGCCCTATTTTAGGTCATATATGGGGTCAAAGTTAAGCTGTTATTTGAATAATACAACATAATATTAAAACATTTGGAGGTGCAATGTGCCCATGAAACATAGTTTTGCTATTTTGGTGTCCTGGTGTTGTGCCTGCTGGGTTACAGTCACATTGCTAAGGCTAACGCGGCACCAATGTCAATTTGTTTAGACCGTAATTATGAGCAGCCAAGACGAAAAAAAAATATCAACACAAGCGTTACTCCGAATTGGAGGTTAAAGGATTATTTTTACTATGATGAGTGAAACAAATGAGAGAAGTGTCAACAAACTTTAAGTGCAGTATAGTTTTGTGGAAAATGTTTATCATAAAAACATCTATGTATACCCTATATTTTATGTCATGTATTATTTGAAGATATAGGCCATGATGGTACATGTTGTTGGACAATATTGTTCGATAAGCTTAGTGTTGTCTTGTTTAACCAAATAATATATATGCAGTGTCTGTTTGATGTCCCTAGTCGTGTATTTGAATGCAAAAACTATCAATAAAAGGTTATTTTAGTGGTTTTACTTCTAACTGATCAACATTTTACTTCTAAGTCAAGTCTTGTGCCAGGCAAGTTGCAATTGTTAATTATCGTGACTAACTGTTCGTCTGACTCAAGTTAAAGCCTCATACAGCTCTGCTCAGAGAAGCTCAGATGAAGAATAATTCACAGCGATGGCTGGCTGTCAGCCGGATCAGATTGAACTATTCTCAGAGCAGATCAATTCCCAGCCTCTCTTTACCGCTGCTGGTGGTGAGTGACTCCGCTAATTACAACAAGGAGAGAGCATGCCCTGAATACTGTTTTCTCTTCCAGCTCACTTGCATGGGGACTCAGCCTTACTCCTACTCAGGTGCTATATACACAAACACACACACACACATATATATATATATATATATATATATATATAACACACACACACACACACACACACACGTACACACTAAAACCTGCAGTCCAGAAACATCTTTCATAAATGTAATATCAGCTCATACATGCAGTAGGTGACAT
>NW_011351207.1:0-16329 GCF_000735185.1 Notothenia coriiceps | reverse complement strand
TAGTTACGAGAATAAAGTAATAATTACGAGATTAAAGTCGTAGTTTCATAAGTGACTTGAGAAGCGGGCTTGGAGAAGATTGTTTCCTTTCTGCAAGAGGAAATGGCTGGTTCTGGACGACTACATTACATTGCATTTAGCTGATGCTTTTATCCAAAGCGACTTACAATAAGTGCATTCGACCAAGAAGATACAAACTTGAAGAAAACAGAATCATATAAGTACACCATGTTTCAGAGCTAAAACATTTCAAGTGCTACTCAGCTGGCTTTAGATAAGCCAGTCCTTTATTAGTATATAAGTGCTTTTCTTAATAATTCTATCGCTCGAAGTTGAGTCGAAAGAGATGAGTTTTCAGTCTGCCCCGGAAGATGTGTAAGCTATCTGCTGTCCTGATTTCAATGGGGAGCTCATTCCGATTCCACAACAAGGCTATCCTTCGACTCCTTCTGGATCCAAAGCCTTGATTAAAAGTCTCATCGTTTCTTGTGAAACAACAAATCCCCTTTGAACAGCTCGTAGATGTAACCAACGATAGCGTTGTAGTCGGACAGAACCAGCCATTTCCCCCTGCAGAAAAGAGACAATCTCCTCCAAGTCCGTTTGGTTCTTTCTTCGAAATAATAGACATTGTTTCTTGCACAACCTTTTCAAAGTTCTAATACTTATGATAATCTGATGCTGATGTGCCAAAAGATTAAGTATTTAGTTATTTGAGAAACCTAAACTAAAGTACTGCTTCACAAGATGCTCCACATTCCTCATTTTATTGCAGGACGTTGCTGTTGTCTCCTTCTCAAGTCACTTATGAAACCACGACTTTAATCTCGTAATTATGACTTTATTCTCGTATTATTACGACTTTATTCTCGAAATCTCTCTGTTTTTTTTTTCTAAGTGTGGCCCTAATGCTCCGTCGTATTTTTTTTTTAAAAACTATAGCTCACAATATGTGCTGTTGGCCCATTTGTATGCATATCTTATGTGTTTTTCATTGCTCTTGTCCAAAATAAAAGAAAATGGGTAGAAAAAAATATATTTTATTGAGTCCTTTAATAGAGGGTATACTTTTGTAATACCTATATATTCTGGTTTGGGGTTAATTTGGGATTAAGATACCACAACTGAGTCACTGTAAGAACATACATAGAAATATACAAGTAGAAAATGTGTACTTTTAGTCGTTATTGTTTAACAGACTTTAAATAGAAACGTCTTTATCTCTCTTCCCCCCTCTCTTCTCCCCTCCTGATTTTGCCCTTTACTTAACACAGACGGATACACCACAGATGACATCGTATTCTTCTGGCAGGGAGGGGACACAGCTGTGACGGGCGTTGACAAGTTGGAGTTACCCCAGTTCTCCATTGTGGAGCTCCGCTTGGTGTCCAGGGAGGTCCGGTTCACTACAGGTGAGGGGACAAACATGCTTCTAATTGGGCTGCAGGTGTCAACCGCCTTCACCAAATGATTGCTACATTGTCTCTAAACACCTCTGGAACTGCTGCGAGTTCTGCGTGAGCACATCCGTAAACACGTCACTGTCCCCACAGGAAGTATAATTATATGTGAGTCGTGCAGGAACTCATTTCCTTTTTCGATGCATAACAGATTGTAGGAGGTCATCTCAGCTTTCTTATGTGCACTTATTTCTAACTACAGTCATTTACTCTGGCATATTTCATCTTCAGTGATTCAATTGGAATCAGACCTTCAGTTAAATACTCTGTTGCCTATTTCTTTTTATGTGTGACGCATGCATTTCCCCAACAATAACACACAGTAAATACTGTAGATATGTCCTAGTGACATTCTACCTGCAATATTGCACCTTGCACTGCATACTTCAGACATACCGTCAAATAATGTAATGGTTATATTTTTCTCGCCAAATATTATCAATTGAGCAGAAGCTTCTTAAACTTTTTTCTGTCTAAAAGAAATACCCTATAAATTAAATTAAGTCTCTAATGAAACGAAACATTCTTTATATGATATGAATGACACTTGTGAAGAATAAAAAATCTCAATATAAGTGTCATTGAAATATTTAAATGAAACATTTCAATACAAATTAAATGAAATTGTAAGGAAATACAAAAGAAATTATATTATTGATAGCCATTATTAATTATAAACAAACTCAATGTAGAAAACAGGGCTGTTTATGAATCCAGTCCTTGGATGATGATGGATTCTCACAGCTGGAAGGCTTCATTTATAATGTTTGTTTATGTTTTTCTGCTTTAAATGCAAGAAAATGGCGAAAAACGTCTTCTCTTCTCTCCTCTTCATTTGGTAAACTAATCCAAAAGTTACAGAACGTAATCATGTTACATTTATGGGCTTAGATATGTCTCATAATCATTTGTGTGAACGGAAAAATAATTTGTGTGTAAATATGTGATTTGTAAATGTAAAACACCATCCACAAATGCATTTAAAAGATTTGCAAACTCACAAATACATTTGCAAATGTAAAACTGACCTGCAAATACGCAAAATATTTTCACAAATAAAAACATTACAACTTTAGATCAGGCATTTCTGAATCCATTTTGTATTTGTACACAAAAAATGTGCTTGTGGATCTCAAATCTCTGCTCGTGGATCCAGTGGCGGAGTCAGGACATTTTCAGTGGGGTGGCCAGGATGGAACCAGTGATCATTTTGGGGTGGCATTGAAATCACTATTATATGAACATAAAAATACATCACACTAGAAAATAAGGGGTTATTTAAGGCACCTACAACACAACTCTACATTATTTGGGATTAAGTGGTGGAATAGATCAAATAATAATCAGTATATCTAACTATTTTTTTCGTATTCCCACAGGCAAAGTATCAACAAAGCTTACATTATACAAATGTAATGCAAATACAGACTGTTTAGCTTATGATGATCAGCAGACATGACAAACATGAGCTCATTCTCTCAGTGTATCATCAGGAATACAGAGACACACACACATCATTTAAATAAGAGTTTTTAAATTAAATGATATGTTAAGAATAAACATCTTAAAGTAAATAACAATAAACAATAGCCTTAACCCTGTAAGGCACCCGGTTCTAATTTTACAACATTACTTGAAGCTATCCTAAAAAAGTCAGTAAATGTTTTGTTTTTTTAAAAGACTACATTTACATAGTCAAAATGTCCTTTTGTTCAGCCTCACAATGCTATTGGGTAGTAAATGTGTTTATAGGTCCTGCCCTCTGGCCATACACGCCAGGGATTTTGGGCCCCATGAAAATATATCACATTGGGCCCCACCACCAGGCCCAGGCCACGCCAACCAAGCACAATTGCTGTAACCACACCTCCAGAACCCAACCCACTCATTTATGCTTTAAATAACTCTACCTGTACAGGCTTGCATCTATCTTGTAGTCCAATACTAACTGCACAATATTTACTGACACTGAGCTGTGAAAATATAACACTTATGGGGGGACAGGGCTGCTAAGTCTAGAGATGGATCTGTTGGTCCTGGCACCAGGGGGAGGGACAACTGATTTAGTATGAATCGCTGCTAAAAATGTACCTGCATTTACTAAATGTCAGCTAAAAGAGGAGTGAAATTAAAAACCTGTATAGATATTAAGAGTACTTAATGTCAGCTTCGTAAAAAAAGAAACAAAGAAATTATTATTTACAATAGACTACGCGTAGCTAACAGACACATTTCCACCACTCATAGACTGCACCCACCTTTTCTTTGAAAAACTGGGTGACATACTGTCGCCCTTTAGTCCCTCTCTCTTGTCTTTCTCTCCTTTCTTTTCTCTTTTGAAAGCCTGACTTTGTTAGTCGTTGAGACATGGTTCACACGTAAGTACTAGCATCCCTGCTCCTAACATGCTCTCACTCTCTGCTAGAAAGTGCCGGCAGTGCTGCATTTTTGGAGGGGGGTGTTCAGAGGCTTTGGATAATTAACTTTTGGAAGAAAATAAGTTAATGAATTGTAAGTTTAGTGAGTACATTATCAATATAACGACCTATTAATGTTAATTCTTGAAGAATGATGACAGGTTACTTAAACATTTTTTTCTTAATGTTCTAAAATTGTTTGGGCCCCCGTGGTGAGGGTGTTTGGGGTGGCCAATAGGGTGGCCAGGATTCAGCTGGGGGTGGCCATGGCCACTCCCAGCCACCCCCCAGCTCCGCCACTGCATGGATTGTCTTTTTACACACACAGAGTTTTGAGACAAACTTTCCGATGGTCTCGGCTAAAATCTACTCGTGTCACTCGGTTATTTTCGGAAACCACGTGATGGCCTGCTGATGACGACATTTCCGCATGATTTCAAAGTAAGAGCATGATGGTTTGTTTAATGCGCTGTTTTTGTATTATAATGAACAGCGGAACGTTAGATGCATTCTTTATCACCATCATCATCATGTTATAGTGATACAGTTAGTTTGTGTTTGTTGGTTCAATACAGCATTGCAGTTCAATGCTGTATTGAACCAATAAACATCTCTGTGTGAATGTGTCAGTAATCTCATTTCAGTTCCACCAAATCGTCCAAGTCCAAGTGTTACCCTCACGTTTGACTTTAATGAAACCCGTGAACATTTGTCGCCTCCATTAATCTTGGATGTACTTGGGTGATCTAAGCCACTTGTCTCAGGTTTGATGAAGTATGTATGCTAAGGTATTGATTCATTAAAAGATTTACAGGAACCTGGAGATGATGAGGTCATTCATCATTGTGCGTTCCCCACAGCAAATCGCCTTTTAGATTAAAACCATCACGCTTATCTGAGAACTTTTTTTTCCGTCTGTGACATATTGGAAATAAAAGTGTAAATGGAATACAAAGAAGGGAATTTAACTATATTTAGAGCAATTTGTATTGTTTCCAGCCTCGTAAATATGTAGTTAGAGCTGAAGCAGATGGAGCCTGCCTTGATGTTTATATTGGTGTTTGCCTCAGCGTTGTATTGTTCAGCGTGTTTAAATTAAAGTGCAGTCAAAAGAGCAATTATCGTCTTGGCGCTAGCTGCTGATATTCTTCCTGTTCACTGGAATGAGTTACCACCTACTGTATATTTTCCTTCCTTTTCTTAGTGTAAAGGCATGCGTTGCAATTATGCGCCTCTAAAATGCCCTTTTGTTAATGTTTGGAGGGTGGAGAAAGTGCGAAAGGAAGGCCGAGCAGCGCTCTGTGGCAATTCTCAGAGGGATGCTGAGCTGCCTGCTGAGATAGGGGGTTGCAGAAAAATCTGCCTCGTTTGCGACTTTCTGCCATGTTTAATTGGAATCGAACTTGTCCCTGGAAAGGAATCCGTCGCTTTGGGGAAATTAAGTGCTCCATCTGAACAAATGGAGAAATGACTACCCTGCGCGTTGTCAAAGTGCAGACTTTGGAACTCCTAAGTTGTGCCAGCGACCTCTCCCCCCACTTCTCTATTCTCCCCTTTTTGTCAATGATTTCACTATGTCCCTGCCCTTTTTTCCAAACTCTACCTCCATCCTTTCTCCTTACAGGTTCATACCCGAGGCTCTCGCTGAGTTTCAGGATTAAGAGGAACATTGGATATTTCATCCTGCAGACGTACATGCCCTCAATCTTGATCACCATCCTCTCCTGGGTCTCCTTCTGGATCAATTATGATGCCTCTGCAGCTCGGGTGGCCCTGGGTAAGACACAGCCACGCTGCATTATTAAAGTCCCAACTGTTAAACCCAGTGATATAACAGCAACGAAGAGCATGGGGCCGTCACATGTTCTACATTGTTGTGCACATTGTCTGCACTTACTGGCACGTGGAACTTTGTTCAAATGAACTAGTGCTGTTTAAACACGGACTGCAGGAATAATGACGTCCTGATGTCTAAATATGGACTGATGAGTAATATTGAGAGCACTTACAGCAGTATATCAGTGAGCCAGACAGACATGCTTACTCATAATAAAACAAATGTGTCCTAATTAAAGCAGAACACAGAACGTCTCATGATCTAACGAAACGTAATGACACTATCCCAGCTTTTGTGATGTTCTTGACATTACAGACATTTTCTGTAGTGTGTTATATAGGTTTTTTGTTCATGTAAATGGTCTGCAAAGGCAAATATCACAACGTTTCCTAAAATTGCAATTTTTGCAAGTTTCACTTGAGTATCCAATTCTTTGCACATTTTTACTTCTTATAATCTAAATATTTTACCTTTTTAATGCACTGTATTTACACTGGATTTAGACTTCACATCCAAAACGTAACATCGTCTCACAAAATATGATGTTTTAGATGAGACAGTAGTTACAATGAACTGCTTCTTACCAGCCACAGAATGTTGGTCATGTTTATTTTGACCAAAATAATTCACAATAACTGACATTTTAGCAATATTTAAAGATCAAGTCAAATATCTACCTAACTTTATTTTTCATGTTGTCTCTTTAATATCAAATGAATAACACTCATGTGTGTAGTGGGGGGAGATAAAGCAGGAACAGAACAGGAATTAAGTGCACGTTGTAATTGTATGTGTTTTATCAACAAAATATCTATATTTAAATGTATAATTCTAACAGTCATCGTCTATAACAGTGTATCTTGCCACCCCTAATCTGAAACCCTCTCACTGTACGAGTTGCAGTAACGCTGGTCACATGATGTCATTACAAAGTGTCTAAATGCTGATCCAGTGTGTGACGCTCACCTCTCTGTCTTTGTGTGTGCTGCTGTGCTCAGGTGTGACAACGGTGCTTACCATGACAACAATTAACACCCACCTTAGGGAGACTCTCCCAAAGATTCCGTATGTGAAAGCCATCGACGTCTACCTCATGGGCTGTTTTGTGTTTGTGTTCCTGGCCCTGCTTGAATATGCCTTTGTAAATTACGTGTTCTTTGGCCGGGGCCCTGCGCAACAGAAGAAAATCAACGAGAGGCTGAACAAAGCCAACAACGAGCGCACAAGATACGAAGAGAAGCGCCTGAGGGAACAGGTTTGAATCTTCATCTCCTGCTTTCTCTCCGTGTCAGTCAGGGTTCAAGTACAAAACAGCTGTGTTCTGCTCATAAGTTTCCCAGGCATTTAATCCTCAGACACATATGCAGCATTCCCTGAAGTAATCTTCCAGAAGCATACTGATGCCACCACAGCCCAATATGTATTCACCAACCATCATCCATTGCTTTATACCTCAAGCACTGACTGCTTTTATCCAGCATAGCCCTTTTCATTGAGATAGCTATTCATCTAGCTCGACAGTGGTGTAAACATTCCCACTGAGGTTGTTGTCTCTGTATAGCTGTGGGCTTCATTCATTCTACTACCTTGTATGTTAACATTTAAAACTAAAATCTAAAAAAAACACAGAAAGAGCATTGGATTTTAATATGGCAGATGCTGAAATTGTCAGACTGAATGAAGCCCATGCTTATTGAAAGTTGTTTACTGTAAACTTTATGTCTATATGCAAAGTGTAATTTTGAGAAATATGTGCTTCTTTGCCGGAATTTTATAGCCTTTTTTAATGTTCTCTTCATTTTTTCTTTCACATTGCAAGGACTCCATTTCCGCGTCGTATCAAACCAACACCTTCAGGTCATTTACACAGCGAAGAAATCTGTATCTCGAGGAACAAAGAAAAGTTGGGGTACATGTATTTAGAAATCATATCAGCTGTAGTCCAGCCCTAACAGTAAAGTCAGAATGTCACTTTGTTGTGAAAAGTCACTAATGGATAAAGTATTTGCTAACTATTTCTGTGGCATGCAAAAAGTCCATACCATCCCTGTATTTTGACAGCTAAATTAAATTAATTATTAAGGGGGGTTTTGGGGGGCTACTGCTCGACACTTCCCCTCGCTGACTCTATTTCCTGTGTCCTGGCAGGTGGATGCTTATGGAAACATCCTCCTCACCACGCTGGAGATGAACAACGAAGTGATGCCTTCGGACGTGGGGAGCAGCGTCAGTGACTCTCGGAACTCCGTCATGTCCTTCGACAGCTCCGGGGTCCAATTCAGGAAGCCCATGACCCCCCGAGACGGCTTCAGCCACCACTCGCTGGACCGGAGCGCCATGCGTAACCGGGCCAACTGCCGGCTACGACGACGATCCTCCAAGCTCAAGTTGAAAATCCCAAACCTGTCAGATGTTAGCACCATTGACAAGTGGTCCCGGGTCATTTTCCCT
The DNA here is from genome assembly GCF_000735185.1 of Notothenia coriiceps. Classification (NCBI taxonomy): domain Eukaryota; kingdom Metazoa; phylum Chordata; class Actinopteri; order Perciformes; family Nototheniidae; genus Notothenia; species Notothenia coriiceps. The sequence continues at coordinate 8,164 of NW_011351207.1, read as the reverse complement.
ATCACCTTTGGATTTTTCAACCTAATCTACTGGTTGTACTATGTGAATTGACGTGCATCCCACTAGGAATCATGGGCCATATTTTGAGAGCACATTAAATTGGCTTTGATACAGTTCCAAAATATGTATACACATATACAAGTTGAACATATGTATATGCATATTTATATATATTATATTTATATATACATGTGTGAAATCCGAAGGACCTTTCTGCTGTACAAAGTATTAATAGGATGACTTGAATGTTTAAGAGTAATTGTGAGAGAAGAATTTCAAGGCTTTGAGTTTCTTTTTGCTCGCGGAAGAAACAAACAAACACACAAACACGAGATCCCACCCGGGGTTTTTGGAACTAAAGACTGCATGATATTTTTGCTAAAAAAAACAACCAACAATAACCACACGAAAAAAGAGAAAGTGAAACTCTTGAGAGGGGAAAGATGTCTCAGAGTCCCATTGACTTTTTATTGATACTTATTGTAATCAGAAATCCTCGACTGCAGCTCATGAGATCAGTGGTGGCTCGTCTGTTTCAGGCATCAGCTGGGCAAGTGAGCCTTGAACCCCCCCTGACCCCGCCCTCCACACCACCCCTACCCTACACGACCCCACCCATCGCCCATGGATAACATGCACGGAAAATCTCCGGTTCTACTATGTACAGCAACCTTGTTTGGATTATGTGTTGTTCCTTGGGTTTTTTGAAGTGGTATCGTTCTCTTTATCAGACATCCGGCCTAACGGGCTCCAGAGATGGGATGACCGACCGCCGCGTTCCCCCACCCCCCCAGAGTCAACGCAAACTTGTGTTCCTTTCTCTTCTCATGTTATTTTTATCACGTCTTTTGGGTGTCGGGAGGGGGCGGGTCTTTTTCATTATGGTTGAAAACAAGTGCTGATTATTGTAGATATGATTTTGTCTTGAAAAATACTGTGATTTCAGAGAGTGTCGGAACATGTTCTAGAGCTAGGGCATTATAAGATAAAAGAGTCAAAGGTATGCATTACTCATTTTGATTGTGTGAAGAAGAAATATTCTATACATTTTAATCATTCGGTATTCTCATGAAGGTGTGCTGTTTATTTCCTCCTATTGACTGGTTCTCGTGCCCTTTAGAAGCAGAGTCCATCGACGTCATATCCTGCTTTGTGTTTGCTAAAAAGGAAATGGGAGGATTGCTTTTGCGGTTCCTTTGGAAAATGGTTCCACAGCGAAGATGTAAGGACCTGTATATTTAAAAAAAAAAGAGTCAACATATCAGCCCGCAGTTTGACCAGTTGTCATTCAGTATTTCTTTGTTATTCGTTTGTTTTGCATTCGTGTTGGAGTCGCAGTTCGTGAAGGCAAGATTATTTATTTGCGATAGTGATGGGCAACCCGGGCAGAATATGTATGAGGAGAAGGATCCAACATTTCAATCTCGATCAGTGCCATCACAAATATGTTCCGAACCCCCGAGGATCAGAAGCATCAACCTCATCGGGAATGATGCGGTGATTCTCGGGGAGAACATATGATTAATAGCCATGAACTGAAATAACAACCAAAAGGCCTATAATCATATGGTTTCTTTCTCAAACACATAAAAGCACACACTGCATTTCCAGTGCTCAGGGTCATTTGCAACAGAACAAAAAAAATCCTATAGGACCTTTATTTTTATTTATTTTTTAACCACATGTTTTATGGTTTTGGAAACCAGCCACCAACGAAAAGTGAAGGAAATTAGATTGTTCCTGTGAATCCTTAATGTTACTTTAATTAGCTAAGCTCAATCATCTTTAAATAAATTCTTTATTGGTATTAAAATGTCCAAAATCAATCTTTCAAAAGTCTTAAAAATGCTAAAACATAGGAAACGTTATAAATTCTTTATTTCGGACATTGCTTTATTAAATCGTGGTCGTCATTTTTCTTTTGTAATAATTTACCAAATGACTCTCACATTACCGTTTCATAAATCTGGATAAAAAGTCCTTAATCTAACATGCCTTAAGTAGTAAGAAGCCTGCATTTAGATGAGGTCAGAGAAGTAGTTTATGAGGCAGTAAACTGTGGATATTGTAGGGGGAAAATGCATTTGAATATCCTCCAAAGACTGTTTAGCTTCAGCAGAAGTGCAGATCAGACAAATCTAATGTTGGGTCGCGTAGCACACAAAAACAAAAAAAGTGACTGGCTGATTAGAATACGCTGCAGTGTACCTGAGAAATACAAATGGGAAAAAGAGAGCGAAATGTTCATACAGACACAAACACACAGGGACAAGAGGAAGATGGAATGGCTGCAGAGTCATTTATCCCGAGAAATATCCACTCCCCTCTGGAGCGCAGTGTGCATACGGTCTGCAGAAAGGAATACTGATCAGAAAGCAATTTGTCTCCGTGAGTCAGAGTGACGTTTGTACAGTGACGTGGCCTGAGCTGTGATTCCAGTCTGGGTTTTATATTTGTTTGAATTTGAGATATTGTTGTCATTGTACTGAACGTGAAAAGAGAAAGAAAAAAAAGATCCCCTTTAAGTATCCAGTAATCCACAAAAATATGGAGGATGATGAGGACGAGGGTAACATACTGAGCTGAGTGTTTTGTTTCTGTCTGCAGCTGAAAAATCTGTTGTTTGTCTCTCCAGTCAACTGTGAGGTCCAAAGGATTAGAACATAGTGATGAGTCTTAAATGTGAAGAGAGTTAATTTATTGTTATTTATGAGAAGGCTGTGCCGCAATGGACTAAATTAGCAGTTTATATTGTGTTATATAAAGAGTACATATTGAGTATTACACTGTGGTAAGAGTAAAGGCCGAAATTGCAGCATATGTGCACAAATTCTTTAAAAGTTGCCAAATGGAAGTGAGGCAATATTATAATGCAATGAAGTTGAAAACAGTAGCATCAGTTGTTTCCACATGCTAGTAGCGGCTAATGTAGCCTCGAGGCGCTAGCCTTAAGGAGAAGTGAGGAGCGCCCTGCTCAGCTCACGTCTTTCTTACTCCACGCCCCCTCAGATTTGTTTAATCCTCAAATTTCTCGTCTTCAGACCAAGCTTACTCAAGTGACTTCACTTGAGCCAATTTATTCGACAACACAAAACTCTCTGGAGCCACAAAAGGCTACTTTCCCCTCACATATACAGTAGTTTTTCCTAAACCTGTAAAGCAGACTGGAAATTGGTGTGGCGAATTGGCAAATTTCCCCTTTAACTTACAAGACACATTCCTAAGATCTGCATGCTGCAATTCTAACTTCTCATTTGAAATGATGCAATTACTACATAGATTTGCCAATTGGTTTTTGCAATAAGATAAACAGCAGATCCTTATTGTGTTCCCCGCAGAGTATATAACTCCCATGGTTGGTTCAAGGGTACACTCATGTTTCAGGTTAACTTGACCTTAAGAAATAAAAATATGAAAGGCGGTAATAGTTAGTTGAGGGAATGCAAGTTCATTCCAATAATGCCCTTTACAAAGTGTTTTCTTTGCATCATTTCATCCGGGGGATCACACTATCAGCTTGTCAAACTGTTCAAAGGCAATATGATGGATCTTTATTGAAGGTGTGAGGATACCCTTTTTTCCAGTGCAAGCAAATATTGTTGGAAAAAAAAATAGGGGACCTAAGTAAACAATATAAGTGTTATTCCAAGTAAATCAATAGAACGTGTTTAACCAGAGAGAAGCCTTTTCCTACTCTTTGGTCTCAACTTGACCTTACATTTTGTAACAAAAACTAACTGTTAGATTCTTATTCAGGTCAGATAATTCCCAGAAATGAATACAAACATGCCTATTCAGGTGTTATCTTCTTTTGAGAGATATTTGATGCATATCTTTAATAAACTCTGAACGCTTACAGAGGAGAAACCTTAGCAGCCCTTGCATGCTCGCAAAATCTACTCAGCACTCATCTCACTCAGAACATGTTTAACCTGCTTTCTGGACATGAAATCAGCACATCCATCCCAAAAGCTGTGAGGATCTTCTTTTCTATGCTTTTACTTTAGGATATTTGCTTATACAAGAGAGAAGATACATTCCTTTTGACACATATGTTTGAGGAGTAGAGGAGGAGAAAAAAAAAGTGTTGAACTGATTTCAATGTGAATTTTCTTGCCTCTAGTGTATATGTGTAATTACATGTGAATTGTACTGTAAATATGATATCTTTCACTTAATAGTTCTTAATGCATGAACAAAAACATGGCAGTTCGTAATACCAGCTAGCCTCACTGCTAATGGCATGGACCGCTTCTCTAGCATTGGCATACTTCTGCAAACGAAACCTAAAAAATGAAACACAAGAAATACATGGTGTGAACAGAATAATGGAGAAATCAATGCAAAGTCCTCTCACAGTGAAGGAGTTTCTGGTGGCTCTGAGCTTGTATTGGTTCACCTGCTCCATCGAGAACGAGGCTAGCGCTGCTAATGATTTCCTGGAAATTGAAGCAGGCCTTGGTTCACTGTCAGCGAACGGGACGGTGCCATCTTGAATGAAATTCTCTAGGTGGGCTTTCCCATTAAATATGCCCGAATTTAAAAGTTGGGTTAGATTTCAGCACAGTATACCTGCAGTGTTTACCTCAGACATCAACAAGTCACCCAATTGTCCGGGAGTCTATGAAAAAAATATTAAGGGCATGATAGGCTAGCTGGCTTATAGAGGCTAGGGGAGCAGGATGGCCTTAAGAAGGCGAGTGGGATGTTCTTTCCTGCTCCTCAATAAGACAGTCACATGTGCCCTTGAGCAAGGCACTTGGCCAAATGCCCAAGTGCAGCTGCTCACTTGCTAACAATAGAAGTTTATGTCTGTGCGGTGTAGCTCCTGGGAGTAAATACGTTTAGCAATGTGAGGGAATTGCCCTCTGAATACTAACGTAGTTCCACTAATGCACCTTGGTTTGTTTGAGTAACTCAAGCACAGTATTGTCATGGTATGATTACAAGCCAGGACCTTTATGCTAAAAGTTATGAATCATGACATTTTTTGTTGACTCCAGTCTTCTGTTAGGGCATTTCATCTATGATCACACCCCTCCCAGATAACAGCAATGCATGTTAGCCCAAAACTGAGCCCCTAATAAAAGAACAGACCACGAACGCACAAGAAAATTTCATCCACCAAACACCAGAACAAGGCTGACAGACTCCTCACTGTTAGAAGAACTTTTGCTGGTGCATTCATTATTTTGTACGTACCTTGTAGGTTTTGTTTTGCATGACCTGAGTTTTGAAAGGTTTATTTTCATATCTTTTTACTCCGCACCATCCGAATTCATCCCCACAGCCAGGAAAAGAAACATCCAGTGTTTACATGCTCAAATTGCACTTGTTTTACAGTCCGCTCTTTAAATCTTGTAAAACAAAACTGTTCGTAAAACTGGAGGGAAAATAAAAACGTACATGGTGTGACCCGTGCGAATCGCAGACATGTACTTCTAGACGATGTGTTTACTGTAAAGCACACAATTTGGAATAGATGCACCGAGTGCATGCTGTAGTTTTATCAGGTTCAGCATAAGCATTAACATCAGTCGCCCTTCAACTACAACGGATGTAAAGGATGCTCAGCAGTAGCATCTGAACGTAAGCCATGTGATTGCACACTGAGTGGGTGTTCCCTGTATTTTCTCTTTAATAAGTTGCCTCTGGTTATGGTCTGTTGTCCATTACTGTGTGATGAAGAAGCTGATTCCCAGTTACACATCAGTATTCCTCCCTGGAGCACACCAGGGAGACTCATGTTTAACCAGTGAGGGGGAAAGATTTAACAACACTTTATAAAAATGGCAACAGACAGAAAGAAACCCACAAGACCAACAGCCCATTTATTTTTGAAAATGAATTAGTAAATGATTTGGTTAATTTCTGTGTTAATTTCTGATTTATTGTATTTGTTGCATTTGTTATGGATGTTATTCTTACTGTTGTTGTTGTTTTATCATAAGAAGGAAATGTAATTCATCTGATATACTGGCACTGGAAGAAAAATGCATTTGGTTTTTGTACTGTAATTGTTTTTGTTCACATTGGGCGCTTATTTGATTCAGTTGTTTAATAAGGTGTTTGATTTCATTTGGAGTATCAGTACTCATGGAATCAACATTTGTGTAGTATGAAGTTGTATTTTTTTTGTCAGTGCAATTTAATGTTATAGTGTCAATCAGCTTTTTTAGGTGTTTGAACAAAATGTGTTTTTTACAAATACAAGGTGTTCAAGTATGTGGTATAAAAAGGGTTATCATTCAAACAACAGACTTTTTACAAATAAAGGCTTATACAGTAAGAAAAAGAGCTTATTTTTCATATATGAGCCCGTAAAGGTAAATAGGATACAATTTTGCAAAACGGGGGATAAATCAGGTTGTCTTCTTTGCTATTCCAGGTTTTTGTCAGGTCTCGCCTCCCAGTTGGTGTCTTGCTTTTGATATGAACTTGTACAGTTCAGAAATAAAAAAATGTAAGAAACATTTGATTACAAAACATGCGCGTTTACGAGAAGATACCTTCTATCTTACCCTATTTCCTGAATAAAGATGCAAAGTGACTCCTGCTCACAAGTGTACTATTTGCACCCTTTTAAGTTCAGCAACTTTTTAAATACTTATGTTTCTTTCACATTGTTGGCAAATATGACATTGCAAAAATCAAACGTAAGCAGAAAACTAGATAAAGTAGTGTTGAGGCTTCTCTGGGGCAGTTTGCAGTGCTGCGTCTACAAAGCACTAGATAATTAATTTGTTTTGTTCCAAGGACAGATGCAGTTGGAACTCTTTGCTGGGACTTTTTGTCCTCTGGTGGAGGACGTGGCGCTATATATGGCAACACATCTGGATTTTATTTGTATTCTCCATACTGAGCTTGAACTACAGCAAATGTTTAGGTTGGTGAAGGTGAGCAGAACATCCGCTGACTGCACCTGGAGCGAAGAGAAACAATAATGATCCAGCGAGACATTTGAAATATTATGAGTCCATATGCCTCCAAGCATTAGGAAACAGCTTATTTATTTCAAAACCAGCTCATTGATTTTATAGATTCATTGTTAAGGTTGTTTGATAATTTGGGTACAACCTTTGCACAATTTGTGGTCTAAAGGAAATAAATTGTCTAGTTGCCCTCACCACAAAAAATCCCGGAACAGGGACTTGAATTCGCTTTCACTTCCAATTGAACTGACAGGGGTCTATTGCAACATTATTAATACCATCTGATGATTTAAAATCGTTTTTTTATTATCAAATCAAGGCCTTAAAAGCATTGGTAGTTAACATTGTAGAAACCAGCTAGAGTATTTGTAAAATTCTAATAAAAAACCTAGTCCAAATGATTCAATTAAGGTACTTTTGGGAAGGATTTGCTCCAAAACTCGCTCTATCAAAAAGGAAAGCTTCCAAGTGTTATTATGAGGAACAGAAACATGTCAAAATGCAAGTAAACAACCAAAATTACAATTTTACTCATAGCTGTCAAGCAGCAGATAGTGGATGTCTCCTTTGACGCGCAATGTGCACGATAAAAGCACGCACAGTCCAATCACTTCAATCAGGGGAAAAAACTAAACTATTGAACACTTTACAGTCCTGCGACATCCACGGATATCAGATTTGTTTTGCTTTTTTCATTTCATTTATTGGTTACTGTCTGGATATAAAGAGTATTTTAAATATTGAAATGCACTACTTTCCTTAGCTTTGCCAGCAGACAAGCAAAAAAAAATATCTTTCATAAAGTCTTCTATATCTTATGGATGGCGGGGGGCCTCTATTGAGTTACCATGTCCACCCCCGTCTGTGTGGAGGTCCTCCGGGTGTTGTGGTTTCCTCTCACAGTCCAAAGACATGCAGGTTATTTCCACTGCAGACTCTGTATTCCCTGCAGGTGTGAATGTGAGTGTGAATGTGTGTCTACATGTGTGTTTGCTATGTGATAAGCTGACATGTCCGTGCCGGTTATGGCTAGAAAGGATCCGTCTAGTGTAAAACTCTCGCGAGAGTTTGCAAGTCACGTGGCTGAATGTTTACGTTTGGCAGGCAGCCTTTCAGTTACGATCGTTAACATCAGTGGGCCACAGCCAGGGCCGCCTTAATGCACGGGCTGACCTGGGCTGAAGCCCAGGGGCCTACGGAGATCGGGGGCCTATCATGAGCCAATTAAAAAA
>NW_011351206.1:0-4604 GCF_000735185.1 Notothenia coriiceps | reverse complement strand
CCCCCCCATGACACATATATTCTCTGTGGTTCTGAAGTGTTTGAAGAGCGTGCGGTTTCTCTGAGTGCAGCTGTGAGACACAGAACATGAATCCGACGTTAGTTCCACCTGGAGTAAATTCACAAGCTACCCTGCAGTATACAAAGTCATTCAAACTAGCTGCACCTTTACCAGCTTTGAGAACACTTTCATGATCAATCGTTATAAAACATATCATATATATTATTCTGAAATGGACCAATCTGCACAATGACTACTTTTACTGTCGCTATACTTTCACTATATTTTGATGATAATACTTTAATACTTTTACTTGAGTAACATTTTGAATGCAGGACCTTTACTGTAACAGAGTATTCCTACACTCTGGTACTTCTACTTTTACTCAAGTACAAGATCTGAGTACTTCTACTTTTACTCAAGTAGGCCTACAAGATCTCAGTACTTCCACTTTTACTAAAGTACACGATCTGAGTACTTCTCCCACCTCTGTAGCCTTCACATTAGTTTCCATTCCAGTCCTAAATCTTAATATGCCATCTTCTGGTATCAGGGACATTGTCCTATGACCGTGCTACAGTTCATCTAACAGCTGTGCCGTGTGATGTTTGCCCAGATCCTTTCACGGTGCTCTGCTGTCCTGCTGTGTGTTAACCTCGCTCAAATAACTTTCACTGTTGCTATGAATACAACTATGCTTATTTTACTCTTCTACAAAGGAAAATGTTGAAAATCAATTAGAAGGACGTATATACAGACACAGATACATCATTACGTTCTCACAAACCACGTATAGCCTTACAGTTTTCAGGAGCAAACAGGACCAGCGTTCCACAGCTTTCCAAACTAACTTGAACTTTACAGCATGATTTCGAACATTTGAGTCTGACCGAAACTATACTCAGAAAAAAGCTACGATAGTTGAAGATGGTATTTCATTGTTATATGGAGAAATGTAATTTACAACAGTATAAAGTGGTAATAATGAGTTGTGTAAAGTTGAAGTTTATCCTGAAGGCTTAAGTAGTCTGCACAGAACAGGACCATGCTCTGCTCGGGGGGTTGTGAAGTCAGGAGGGGTGTCAGGAGGGGAAAGTTTAAGTAGCTAGTGTCAAAGTGCGAGGGTTTGCCCTGAGAGCATCAGATTAAAGCAGTCATCACTGTTAGGTGGTGTCATTACCTCCGCAAAGATGTTTATGCATTTGTTTTCATATTGTGAAAAATGTAATCATGGGGCGGACACACATCTACATGTATCCCAGTGTTTGGCTAACCTGACGACTGATTCTACCTTCACACATGACATCAATTGTATTCTTGCATAATTTTAAAAGCTACATTGACATTGAAGTATTTTTGCAGTGGCCGAACAGTGGTACTACAACTTCTGTGTTCATCCGTGACGTCACTGGGCCCAAAACTAGTTTTTCCCCAGTGACTGACATTACATTTTTCTTACTCAACTCCCCAGTACCAACACTTGAAAAGTCCTTTATTTAGTCATTAGTGCCTACATTTTGTCAGATGCGCTTAAAGCTGAGTCTAGACATATGTGGCTCAGTGGGTAGTGTGCTGGACTTCAAATCAGGGGATATCAAGTTCGAGTCCCACTGCAGTCAGCATGTCATTGTGTCCCTGAGACACTTCACCCCAAATTGCTTCTGTGGGGATTGTCCACAGTATTGAGTATGTAAGTCACTTTGGATAAAAGCACCTAACAAATGACATGTTATGTCATTTGTATTCAATGCTGTTTTAATTCTATTTTGAGATGTTTAAATTCTGGTATTGTTTATTTCTACTCTTTACATGTCTACTTATGTGCAATGCCTTTTTTTGTTGTTTTTTATGCCACTGCAACGCAAACATTTCCCAATTTGGGATCAATAAAGTACCTCTTATCTTACCTTATTCATTTGAGTGAGCCGAGACATGGCGCTATGGATCGAGGCACGCTCTCTGGGCCAGGATACGGGTACTTTTGCTCTCAAGAGTAGGGCCATTTTGGCTTCAGGCGCCACTGAGCAATTCTCCTATCAGGTATGAACCGGTTCGCCTTGCATGCTGCGTCCTGTTCTCTTTATACATCTATGGCTAACTCTGGAACCAGGACATTGCTTGAGGCATCAGAAGCTCTCCAAGTCCCAAGCTTGCTCCTGTTGTGTGGGCTAGCCTGGATGCTAACTGGCCAATAAGCCGATACAGATAAGGGAGGTCTCCTGTCTCGTGCCTGTGTTGGAGAGCAGTTGTGATGGCCTCACAGACAGAGCTGGGGTTACGAGCTGAAGGACAATTGGAACGTTTATTGGAATATTGATATTTCTAAATCTAATACATTTCTAAATTTAATGTGTTTATAAGTCAAAGCCATTAGTCTACTTGCCAGCAATGTGAACCTGGAGATTAGCACAAGTTGAATTTATTCATATTACAGTCATTTGCATTATGGCAACAACTGCTTGGACAATTTGGACAATATTGGATTGGTTTTGGGGGTTATTAAGGATGCTGAATCCATTTCTGTCATTTTCAGAATTCAAAACGATAGTTTGAACCCACCTGAATAGTGGCCATATTTCAACTCTCTGTAGTTCGATTTTGATGTTTTGGAGGAAGCTTCTTTATTTGAAATAATGTATATAGGGTTAGTTATAAACTGTAGGATTTACCTGAACACAATGATGGTTTTATTTTGAATCATGATTAGTAATATGTATATTACATACTACACTCAGTTTCCTACATACCTATATTTTATGTAAGTATTGTCTTTATTTTTCATTTGTTGCAATATTCTTAGCTTTCATAATTATAAAAAATGTTTAAAGTTATTTGTATTTTATTTTTGGTTATGTACTCTTCTTTCTGTTTCTCTCTGTGTAAACCTACCTTAAAAGTGTGTGTGTGTGTGTGTGTGTGTGTGTCCTGTTCTTCCTCCCTGAGCCACCACACATGAAGAACCAACAACAATGAGGCTTGATAGAAGCTGTTCACTCTTTTCCCAAAGTTCCCTCTTCTCTGCTACTTCCCTGAAAAAAAGAAAAGATGAAATTAAATGTGTGTGTACATTTGATCATGTCTGCTATCGCCTTTTGAAAATTACAGGTAGCAGAGTGTTTAACATTCTCTTGTCAAGCGTCCTCCTGCTGGGACAATAAATGCCTGTCCAGTTTTGCTCACAGCGGCGTCTGCAGATTACAAACAGCAGGAGCAGGGAGCCTGAATCCAGCCGGAGATAAGGAGCCTGTCGTAGCTTCAGGAGCCCGCTGCGTTTTGATATTTACACACAACTAGAATGGCAAATGTATCGTAACTTCACCAACTCACTCCCCCCCACACCTGGAATCAGTGTGCATATTTTTGTGTTTTTGTCTTTTGGGAATCTGTTTTGATGAGAAGGGGGGTGGGGGGGTTAAATTACTGCACACAGAGTGAGCTTTCCCATTCAGCTTTTCAGTTCCAGGAGCAGGTAGGTGTGGATGATTGCAACTGAGTTCTTATTCTACTTTCTGGAGTTTCTGTTTTACTTTATGTGAGTTTGGAGGGTGAAACGTGATTTGGTGTCTAAGCTGTGACAATTGAGGAGCCAGGGAATGTGGGGCGAGACACAGGAGGCCCTGACAGCAGATCATTCAGCAGGCACAGACGGAGAAGTCCATATGATTTAGATTAAAACACAATGAAAATAAATGCGACTTATTTTTCCCTTTTTATTAGTAATTCTCTACGCCACAAATACACATATTCTTCCTTTAAATGTCAATACTCGCCATGGTTTACTGAGTAGCATATCAGTTTTCTTTTTTGAACATTTCAAAACCTTATTCATTTTCTGAACTGAATTCAGGAAGTTTAAAGCGGAAAACATCTTTAGAGGTTCTCATGACAGACGTGTGCCTGCAGTCCTGCAGACATGAAGTAGAATATCTCTCAAAGTCTGTCTGAACATTGTTCTCTAATGTCCAGATTTCTGCCCCCTTCTCTATCCGTCAGCAATTATGTGACGCACAGCAGCTTACAAACAAATACTGGTCAAAAATACATTTATCAAACATGAACTAAATGGGGGTGGGCAGATATGAAAATTATTGAGCAGTATTTTGTAATATCTTAATCAGCAAATGGAAATGGAGGATTTGAATGAATTCCTCAGGTGTAAAGCAGAGTATCCTATAGTGATTGCTTTTTTTGCAGCTATAGTCAGAATTCCAAATAATTGTTTTGTTTGGAAGTTTGTGGGAATTGAATGAAGGACCCCAAAAAGAAATGTGTCCAAATTAAAAAAAATGTGTCTGCAGTACAATTTGGATTTCTTAACCAGTTGACCCCTGAGCCTGTTTTTCAGGCCTCAGGCTCGAAAATGACATTCCCAGAAAAATGACTATATCTTCCCTTCTAAAAGGATTAAATTAATAATCTTTTTTCTCAAAGCAATTATAAACCTGTGAGTTGGATTTAGAAAAGTCAGAATCAATATAGATTTTTTTTATTTTAAAGTAACTTCAGATTGAACATAAATGATAGTGTCCGTCCAAAGTGTCCGTCCAAAGAAAAAACATTACTTATAGTGAAAACCACCCTTGAATGATGAAATAGTAGACTAA
>NW_011351205.1:0-7024 GCF_000735185.1 Notothenia coriiceps | reverse complement strand
AAACAATATTTTCAAGACCCTTTAACATGCATTTGATTTGGGATTAAACTAATTATTTAACTTTAGAGTTGACTGGTGCCCAGGGCCCAGGAGTTCAAAACTTTTAATCTCAATCAGATCCGATCCGATTTTGAAATCCCATTTTTTGTGATCCAGGATCAGACAAGTCGGCCAGATTTTGTCCCTGGAGTTCAAAGCAATTCAGGATAGGATCAGCCTGATCCAGATTACGATTTTTCAAGATGACTAGATCCTGAATATCAGTGCTTTAATCCTACCGATCGCCATCTAGTGGACATGAAAAATAATACAAGGAAGACAAGAGACCAAATTGCAGAGACATCTATAATGTTTAATTATATTTTTTTATTTGAAAGGAGATGACAGATGATGGACTTTTTTTTTGTTGAAGATATTTTTACTTTAATCTAAATTACATTTGTGATTGACAATCTCTGCTGTGATACTTTTATGAGCATAAACATTTATGTCATCAACATTTGGTTGAAAACAAAATAGGCCACCACAAACGTGAGCAAAAATGGAAAAAATAAAATGTATTTCCCATGAAGGCTAAAAATGGTGTATTATTTCAGTTAACAAACTTTACCATCTTATTCAAATTGAAACATATTTTAAAATAAATTGTACAGTACATTTTGCTCTGGTAATCCACTGGAAATCCACCCCTTTGGTGGGATCAGGATAATCCAGTTTTTTGGGATCAAACTGATCCCAGTCCTGTGTTGTCGGTTTGAACTACCCATTTTGAAGATTTGATCCAGATTAAAGCTTGGATTGGATTTCCTGATCTGATCGGATATGAAAGTGATCGTAATCCTGTTTTTTGGTTTTGAACTCCCCAAAATCCAAATCTGATCTGATCAGATAGGGATTAAAAGTTTTGAACTCCTGGGCCCTGAACATTGCTTCAATCACATCCTAATACATTTTGGAAAGCAGTATCTCTGATTTGATGGTTATAATTTATATTAGCTGTTGAGGATGTGGTTGGGGTCAGAGACAATGTTGTTGGAAAGCCTCAATATGTTACTATGGTAGATTGAGTCATGGAGTTTTTTAAAGGGTTGACATACAATCTTTGAGCAGATGTTTATTTGGTGGTGCAGTTTATTTTATACTGGTACTTCTGTACCTTATGTAGAGGAGAAGAACCGTCGTCATCGCAGAGCATTGGGTCTGCTCGGTGCTGAAGCAGGAGTCTGACGACATCCAGATGACCGCAGTAAGCTGATCGATGGAGTGGCGTGGCACCGCCTGGTGTCTGGGGAGATGCACAAGCACCACTCTCAAGAAGAAACTTGCAGACCGCGTGATGACCACTGCGACTTGCATAGTGCTGAGATAAAACACACAACAAATGATGCAATAATTTTAGATGGATTAAAACACTTGATGCTGCACACAAACATATTCCCAGAGAACTCACCAGAGCTGTGTAACCAGTAGAGTCTCTCAGGTTAGAGTCTGTGCCCTTCTGGGTCAAAGACTTGACCCTCTCCAAGTCCCCATCCATCGCAGCAGACCAGATACCTGCATAGAAGAATGACACACAGCACTGTACTTCCAGAAAACTATTGCCAAGGTGAAAAAAATGCATTTAATACATATGTTATGTATTTTCAGAACTCTATTAGACTATGGTTTATGACAGGTGAATGCAAACCTCGTTCAAAATCCATTTCACTCAGCGTCTGGTAAACACTGGGAGAGGAGACTGGATTAGTGCAACACGAACATTGTGGTCTGTCAGTCGCCATTGTGCATAACAAAATAGTTACATACACTTTCAAAACAAAAGCTAAAGACTTGTTTTTGAGCTACAATCATGCATCTCCATGATGCTGTTTGACACTTCCGTGTTTTCTTCTTCTATCTTTGGTGGTGGACAACTTGGTGGTACATTATCACCACCAACAGGCTTAGCTTCAGAAGCACACAAGCCTAACAAATAAATGACTGTTTAACCGTATGACCATATATAAAGAATATATGTTGCATTATAACTCAGATACAGGTCGAAACTACTCCAATAAGAATTTTCTTTGGTAAACAAAACTGCAGGATGGCAAAACGTTTGCACCACCAGACCACCCGATAAATAAAACAAGCGCACCTACGTATGAAGGCTCCGACCAATCACAGGTCCGTATTAATAAAGACCCCTTCAGATGCTCTTAGATTTGTCGTTTTTTTTAAACTGAGACTCATTACTTTTTTTGTGGCTGCGTATTGCTTATGAAAAGCGAACTATCACATTTAAAGGATCTTTAAAACATTTGTTATCTTCACAAACAACAACAACACTATAAATAAATTGATTATTTAATTGATAATATTCTAATGTAATTATTTAAAAAGAATTGCTTTTTTAACAGTGACACTCTTTTTAGCAAAATGTCTGCCAATTAATTTCATATTAACCCACTCGTGGTTTTAGTTACTACAATATAATGTTGGGTACTTTAATGTATACCAAATAATCATATTTTTAACGTGTTTCCTAAGTATCATGTGTCAAATCTGAATTCATAAAGTAACTAGTAAATAAGTGTGTAACATAATTGTAGTGGAGTCAAAAGTATACAGCACACCAAATCGTAGTAGAGTAGAAAGTTAGTGGGAAGAAGTATAACATCAAAATACTTGGGTAAAGTACAAGTACCTCAAATAAATGTTTACTGAAGTACAGTAGGCTACTTGAGTAAATGTACTGAGTTACTTTCCACCACTGGTCTACCCTTGCTTTTAAATGCGTTCTTGAAGTTGGAAGGATTGAACGTACCGATGTTTTCCGACAGTTCCTGAACGCCTCTTGTGTCTCGTGTTGTTGTCTGATGCAGCTAGCTAGCCAGTAAGCTTGAGTCAACCGAGTGTTAGCTGGCAAACGCCACATTATCATTTAAATTATAACAAGTAGTACTAAATTACTATTAAGTACTAAATACCAAAGCGCCTAAAGCATGAGAAGAGTTACCCTGTTTGTTAACGGGACATCTAAAAATGGCAAGGTTTGTACAAACAACTCTGGGGCTGTTTAGTTTAAGATCTGGGCCGTAGAATGACTGGCTTTTTCCACTGAACATACGTGTTTAATTATAACTAGTGTATGTTAAATATAGTTTTATAGCATCTATATCTGTACATATGTAATAACATGTTCATATACAGTCATTGTAAACGGCTTGTCATTTTACAATACTTAAATAAATGTGATATAAACCAAGATGTGACTCATTAATCTGGTATTAAGTACGAGTGACCCATTTCAGACTGTAATCCCTAGCACTGCTGCTGTTTCAGGTTGTAGCAGTATACGGGACCTTGTCAGATTTACTATCCGTAGCAAGCAATAAATTAGGAATCAAAGCTGTGTCTTTATACAATGGAAAGGGTGGTCTCATAGATGACATTGCCCTTATAAGGTAAGCTAACATCATAATGATACAACACATGTATCTGAGCGCATTGGGAGCCTGCAAACCTAATAATGTCTCTGTATTTTCCAACAGAGATGACGAAGTGTTGTATGTCTCAGAAGGAGATCCATTTATTGGTGAGTGTTGTGAAATGTCTGCTGCGGGCAAGACATGTAAAAGTCCCCACCAACTCTTCTACGTAGGAGCTGGACTCAAAGACTTTATAAATGTGCAGCCTCCTTTTGCTTCTCTTTGTAGCTGTTTATTTTCTTCTCTCTTTTGTTGACCAAGACTTTTGTTTTTGTCGTCCAACTACACCAGTACAATTTGTTTTTGACTGATAGATTAGATTATTTAGTTGACAGATCTATAAAACTTCTCCACAAAGCATCATGCAAAGGCACCACAGATAGAACATTTGTTTGAAAAAGTCTCTTTTGTAGTTGTTTGGAGCCCATTTGTAGTATTGTTGTATCTCTTTGTAGTCGGGAGTATCTCAGAGTTGTTAGCGTGTCTATGTCTGTGTTTCCCCTTTTTTAATACACTTTTTAAGACACTTTATATGTCACTTTAGACCCTTGTGCCCTTGCCCAATCGGCTTGTCAGTAATCCACCCATGGCTGCAGTCTCATCTACTGTGTGTATAAGTGTGAATATGGTGTCAGACACTTAGACTTCTTATCTGTTTTTGTATCACAGACCCTCAGAATGAGGCCAAGGTTACAGCTGACCAGCACGGAGCACACACTGATTGGCTGACCCTTAATATTGGTGGTCGTCCCTTCACCACCACCAGGTATCTGATGTTTTCACAAGTCTTAAAAACATTATAACATACTTGTGATTTCTTCTATACCACAGTGTATGTTTTCTTTTGTTCCGGCTACATTTGCATTCATTTTCTTCTTTCCTAAATGTGTCTCTGTTTTGTGTTCAGGAGCACCTTGGTCAGCAAGGAGCCTGAGAGTATGCTAGCTCACATGTTTCGAGAGAAAGGTGAGCTGACAAGCCTTTAGACATTTCCTTTAGTTTTATATGAGGCAGCCTCTCTGAATATGTTTTGTAACCTCTGTGTTTGCTCCAGATGTGTGGGGGAACAAGCAGGATGAGCATGGAGCGTACCTAATTGACCGAAGCCCTGAATACTTTGAGCCAATTCTCAATTACCTGAGACATGGTCAGCTCATTATCAATGAAGGCATAAATATACGAGGCAAGCTTTTCTGATGAACACTAAATATGTCTGCCATTTGAATCCCTCTGAGGATGGGTTTGAAATGAAATCTTCTCATAATATTTGTCTTCCAGGTGTCCTCGAGGAGGCTCGGTTCTTTGGAATTGAGCAGCTTACTGAACAGCTGGAAGCAGCAATCAAGGTTATTTGAAGCGTGCAAAGTTAATTGTTTTAATGTGATAAATCTCCCATGAACGCATTGTGACTTCTCGCCTTACTTTCAAATAAGAACACTCAGCCGGCTGAGGACCACTCTCCCATTTCCCGCAAGGAGTTTGTTCGTTTTCTTCTGGCAACTCCCACCAAGTCAGAGCTCCGCTGTCAGGTACAGCCAAGTTCAAATGGGCTATATGGCCAAAATCTTGTGGTATATGTCATTTTGCATCACCTGAACGGTATATATTATAAAAGTAGTATTTGTTCTATTAATCCAATTAATTAATGTTCTATAAATAATCAAACCGTACTTCATCACATAGGATTATTTTCCTCTTTTGTTAGCATCACGAGGCAAAAAACTTAAATATTTTAAAAATAGAAGCTTTAGGATTCCTTAATTTTAAGGACTAAAGGTTTAAAGGTTAACATGGGCAAACAAATACAAACTACTAATAATGACTTAATTCGGCACAATATAAGAAACAAACACATTTGTATTTTCGAGCAAACTAAAGGAAAATAAAATCTGCAGGTTTTGTTCATCTTTCATTTCAAAAAGAGGATCAAATACTTTTGAAAAAGTATGTGGTAACCATAACCAGGGTTCTTTTATATCTGATAGGAACAGTAATGCAGAATCTTGATGGTAAAATGTTTATCTTTGTTAAACATTATATATATACAGTATAGCATCATATTGCCATGACCCCCATCATTTTCTCATATCCAGATAATATTTGACACCTTTAATCTCGCTGTCTTTAGGGTCTTAACTTCAGTGGGGCGGATCTGTCCCGACTGGATTTACGCTACATCAATTTCAAGATGGCTAATCTGAGCCGCTGCAATCTGACACATGCCAACCTGTGCTGCGCCAACCTGGAGCGGGCCGATCTGTCTGGAGCCAACCTGGACGTAAGCCTGAAAACCTTTTTTCTTGAAAGCAATAAATGATCCACATGCAGTATAAACCTCTCTAAAATCTCACTGTGGGGAAGTGAACGTTACTGTGAGGGTTGGGTGTCATTCTTGTGATATTTTTATTTGTTGGCTGGTGAACAATGGACTGCTTTTTCCTCCATTTTACACCTCCTGCCCTCTCAATTGTGTGGAGGAAGGGCCCCTATGTTCTTAAACATGTTTGCCAATGGCTCACACCTACTCACATTCACCCTATTAAAAAAAGCAATACTCACAATGATTTATCTACGGATGATTTCCTAAATGTTTTCTTTAAAAGTCTCTATTTATTAGTCAAAAACCTAAAGACACTCAGTTGATTATGAAATAAATCAGAGAAAAGCAGAACATCTCCGTATTTGAAAGGATAACAAAAGGACTTAAAGGACAGCTCTAGTAAGTTTACATGCATTCATTGTAGGGGTGTTTCTCAATGTGTGCTCTAATAGAACATTATGAGCAGGGGTGCACATAACTCTTTTGCCCTGGTTCTCAAAGGAGCACCTGGAGATGTTGCTTGGTGCTCATCCTTAAAATGAAATAAACCATAACTTTTGTGGGGGTCTTGACTTTATGTGCCAGACACACGGCACTGAACACACGTGCAGAGGTGAACACAGAACACACATGCAGAGGTGAACACAGAACACACATGCAGAGGTGAACACAGAACACACATGCAGAGGTGAACACAAGACAACATTAGCACGACCAGTAATCCTACAAGCTGTCATCACTACCCTCCTCCTGACTGTTCTCCTCACTGTCTTCCTCTCTGTCAGACATGGTAGCTGATGATGTAGGCCTACTACTTTCTCTCTGGTTGAGTCTGGGATTAGCTGCTTGCATCCACAAGTCAACAGCTGGTTTTGGGTCGAAAGTCTCTGTTGTCATTTTAGACAAGTGGATGTAATCAAATAAGAATGTGAACATAACCAATAACCTACCATAGCCAATAACAAATGAATGTAACTTATTTTATTTGTGTTGTTCATTCATATCTTATTTTACCTTAAAGGTGACCTATCATGCAAAATGCACTTTTGTATGTCTTTTATACATGAATATGTGTCCCCGGTGTTCCAGGGAACTCACCAAGTGTCAGAAAACACAAACCTCTCTATTTTCCTCCATACACAAATCTCTTAAAAAGGGGCTGCAACGGATCTGACTTAGACTGATCCAGATTTGAACACTTCTATGACGTCACAGAAGTGGCGCTACGGCTATT
>NW_011351204.1:3179-7393 GCF_000735185.1 Notothenia coriiceps | reverse complement strand
TCTGCAGATTAGTGCTCGGTGTTATGGTTTGTTGAATCAAATAATCTGTCTGTAGATTTCTCCTAAATCCACCAACCGTAAGAACTACATAGTGCATCACTCTTTAGTGTCCCCTGGTCTCCAGCTATGTGCGTCACTCTTTAGTGTCCCCTGGTCTAGTGTCCCCTGGTCTCCAGCTATGTGCGTCACTCTTTAGTGTCCCCTGGTCTAGTGTCCCCTGGTCTCCAGCTGTGTGCGTCACTCTTTAGTGTCCCCTGGTCTCCCAGCTGTGTGCGTCACTCTTTAGTGTCCCCTGGTCTCCCAGCTGTGTGCGTCACTCTTTAGTGTCCCCTGGTCTCCCAGCTGTGTGCGTCACTCTTTAGTGTCCCCTGGTCTCCAGCTGTGTGCGTCACTCTTTAGTGTCCCCTGGTCTCCCAGCTGTGTGCGTCACTCTTTAGTGTCCCCTGGTCTCCCAGCTGTGTGCGTCACTCTTTACTGTCCCCAGGTCTCCCAGCTGTGTGCGTCACTCTTTACTGTCCCCAGGTCTCCCAGCTGTGTGCGTCACTCTTTAGTGTCCCCTGGTCTCCGTTGTGTTTGAGCTTCTTCAGCGTTTGGTTTCTGTAGCTTTTAGTAAACACTGAGCATGTCTCCTCAAGTTGCTGAATGTTCTCTAAGAGCTGCATGTGTTGTTGAGTTGCTGGAGATGGTTCTTCATGTGGAACCTTTGGGTTTTTATATCTGCATCCTTTCTGAAGCTGCTGGTCCTGATGGAAGAGGTTTGGGTCAAACTGTAACCTCAGAAGCTTCTTTTTGTGTGTGTTTTTATTCATGCACGTAATCTGTTTCAAACTGGTTGAACTATCAGAAGCACTCTGATTGGGTCGTTGCTCCCCAGAGTCTGGATGTCTCTGACGTCACAGACGCCCGCTGTCTGAACACGAAACAAATCTGTTGACGACCTGCAGCTTGCGTAACCTTCCCCGCGGACAAAAAAGCAGCACAGGGCAAACACAAACACAAACACATAATGCATGCTCCTAATACCCTGCACCACATAATCCACTAACATGGAATATGGAGGGGGGGGGGATATTTGTGCAATTCATATTATGGACGTGTGCTTGCTGGTTTTTCTTTTTATGTAAGAGGATTTGTCCCGGGTGGCACGAGTCGCCCAAACGCTCATCGGCCCAACGAGCCAATGAGAGGCCGCGGACGCTTTGACGTACATCACGAGAGTCTTTTGGGCCGGGGGGGATTTGGTCGCTTCAGGGAGGACGAGAGATTAAAGCAGTTTGCCATTTTGTGCACAAATAAAATCAAAGAAAGGAGATGAATCTGTTCGGCAATGTTAAACGTTTAGACTCGTCATTGTTCCCAGAAAGTTTCTAGCCTTGCCAAATCTGTAAATGTCCCTTTGACAAAGACGGATGAACTGTTTGCTCCCATCTTCTTATTGTCTGTCTTTTTCATCCATGTATTTGTCCGTATGCAAACTGAAACACTCAAACCGTTGGCGAATAAAAACACAAAAATGCAAATATCCAATATTTTATGTAACCTGGAGGTTTGTAGCTTCACCAAATACATAAATACTTAAAACATATATGGTTGCTCTCACAAATAACCCCATGATGTTTGAAGTAATAACTCAAAGTATGACAAAAATACAAATGAGAGTTTCTCTTTCCTTTAGTTCAGAGCCCGATTTGGCTTTTTCCTGCAAGAAATGCTTATTTCACTCAAGATTCTCCTGTATATGTAGAAAGATCACGAATATCTGAGCCCTCCTGCTTTCCCAAAACAAGAACATAACAGTACGTATATATACAGTACATCAACTGGTTTTTAAAATGATTTAAAAAACATCCATCTTCAGGAAGCAGTTCCAGAGGAGGGTCCCAAAGGCCTTCCCCCCCAATAACAAGTCCTTAAGATGCAGAACGCCCTCCGGAGGAAAACATCCTGTTCTTGGATAATAACAGAGGGTTGGAACGGAGATTAATAAACATTGTTTTTGATTTACTGCTCGTCTCTTTACCTCCGAGCCATCAGGTGTCCCCGTCTTGATTCTCCGTTAGCAAACGCTTCAGATCGTACCGTGTGCTTTTTGTGGTTCGAGGTAAAACGCGAGCTTAGCCAATGTGTTAAAACTCTGCTGACCACTCAGAACTACGCGCACGGACTATTTTCAGATAGCCGAGCTACGGACTATAAGCCATTACAAGTTGTTCTATTAGCTTCTTCAAAATGAGCAGCCCGCAAGCCTGCGATCCACAAAGCTCGGACGTTCCTCTGTTTGGTTGCTGATGAAAGGATTCAGCAGGTGTTGTGTGTTTTGTGATTTGATGGCAGTCTGCTTCGTGCCGATTGGCTGGAAATACTGCTTGATGTGAGGTTAGCTATCGGCAGAAAACAAAATGTCAGCTTATCTGTTGAAGACACGTACGTTAGCTTGTTGGCTAGTTGTTAGCTTGTTGGCTAGTTGTTAGCTTGTTGGCTAGTTGTTAGCTTGTTTGCTAGTTGTTAGCTTGTTGGCTAGTTGTTAGCTTGTTTGCGAGTCTTCTATATGAATCACCCAGCTTCACATGATCACTCTCACCTCCTGCCTTTAACCCTGTCTTGCACTCTTTACCCGCCCTGACCGACTCGCTAAGCTTCCTCACACGGCTCTGTTTTGTGTTTTATGTTTTCATTACTTGCGCTCATGTCCTTTCCTAGCACATGTCCATGTTGGTGCGAGCTGTGATTATTGACCATAACATCTTCTGTTCTTTAACCCAGCATGTTCTCATCCACCACCTGATGCACTGCCATCCCTCTTCAGCAGCAGCTTAGTCCCAGGTAGCTTCAAACGTTGTGATACAAACACCAATGTGAGTCCAAATGTCTTTCCATTCCCTGCATGACATCAGACGTGTTGTTGTCCTCTCCGTCTGATAAGGAACAGGACCCTGAACGCACCGTTCAGTCAATGGAGGATGTCTCTAGTGGGTTGTGTTGAAGTCCCTCGGGCTGAAGAGGCTGCAGGAGATGGCGGGAAGTTGGAGGGATTCTTGGAGTTCCTAGGAAAACATAAACAAAAAAACATGAGCAAAACTTGTGGTGCTATTGTCCGGTTCTGTTTTCCATTTGCTTGAGAGCGCGTCGAACGCCCTCAAACACGAGGCGTTTCTGACAGAAGATATAAAGCTTTGGACATTTTTACATGACAACTTTAGACGATCATTCACCTCTAAATATTCAACTCTTAAGAGCTAACGCTAACGGCATGGCTCCAGGGTTGGGGTGTTGAGTCGTTAGTTGTGGATCACCGGTCATCATCAGTCATCATCATTATTCCAACAACTCAACATATGGATATGTCGTACTAAACAAAAAGCCCATTCCTCTAACGGACCTTTGTCCTGAAAGCCTCTGATAATACTCTCTGGAGTTCAGTGGCTAGCTTTACCTTCCAGACTCCTCCATGGCTTGGCGTGACTCATAAAGCTCTTCTGTGGAACTTAAAAGTCTGCCGGACTATTTCAACGATTGGGTCCTGGGAATATTGATCCATTGGACCATTGGTGCCTTCGGTCAACACTGAAATATCTCAACAACTAAATGATGGATTGGAATGAAATTTGGTGCAAATATCTGTGATCCCTAGAGGAGGAGTCCTTCTGACTTCAGTGATGCTCCAACATTTCTTTCTGTCATCTTCTCTCAAACTAAGCTCAATAAGGAAAAGGGGGATTAGGGGGTTTAGGGGTTTTGAAAGGTCTTCAGCACTGACACTTCTCAATGATGAGATGGATTGACAGACATCCTTCCTCCCTAGAGGACTAATCCTACTGACTTCAGTGATCCTTCAACTTTCCCTCACACCATCATCAGATCCACACTGAGATAAATAACCAACGAGTTTCCCGTCGGCCTCCGTCGTTTGATTCCCCTCGTTATGATATGAAACATTTCTCTATGAGATCAACAGGTTTGTTGTGGTGTCTGGGATGGACATCCCGGTAAACAAACATCAGCTGAGATTTTTTATCAGCTTTTTTTGACACCATCCCACAAATCTCCGTTAACGCCGACATCTGCCGGCTGTGAACTTTAACCCCGCAGCCTCTGAGCTGAGAGCCGCTGTCCAGCATACGTCAACGGGATGAGCATCTGTGCAGCCACTCATTATTTCCCTGTCCTCTCAGGGTTTATGTTGTCACTTCATCTCAGTGATGCATGGGGGGGGG
>NW_011351204.1:0-3166 GCF_000735185.1 Notothenia coriiceps | reverse complement strand
GGGGGGGATTTATAAAGGCTGGCTTCAGACCTTCATGCAGCCGAACGAGGGCTTTAAATCTGGGGTCCAGAGTTTGGGGGGAGGGGAGCCAACTCATGATGATTTATGCATTTTATAAATATGTATTATGTCGTTTTACTGAAGCAAACAAGTCTTAGGTTTCAAGCAAAGATTGGCCATTCCCAAAGTGCTAAACAAGTCACACTGCAATTTGCTTTTTGTTGACTAGCTGTAGTTGTTGTATGCAAATATAATCATCTTTGGTTTATATTCTTTTCTAACTGGCTCACAGCAACGCAACATGCTATTTGTTGTTCTGTCCTGCAATTTGATTGGATGCTGCCTGGTTGGTTTAACCATAACAGATGCAGGGATGAATTGTTGTAAGGTGCATTGGATGAAGCATGAAGTGATGAAGTGTGGTCTTGCTGCGAAAACAATATGGTTTAAAGGCCGATTACTTAATTGGTTGCTACCTTTGTTTTAATCTTTGTGCTTGAGGGAAATCAAGTCTAACTAAAGTCGTTGGTGTTTCAGTCCAAGTGTAAGTCTAAAGTGAAGCTTTTGTGTTCCTGCAGGCGTCGTCATTGATTCGTGGTCTGCACGTTGATGCAGCACGTTGGTCCAGACTGACCTGATAAATAATGGACAGAGACATACATTTAGTTCAGATAGAAATAATCTCCAGAGGATAAATCCTAATGACCTTGTTGGTCCTCTGACTTTAATCTAGTAACACCAACAGGTCAAAGATTAATGAAAAATCTCCACATCTACAAGATCAACCCACGCAACGTTTCCTCCAGATATCCTTTGACGCTTTGAACCTAATTAACATTATTTAGCACCAATAGAGGCTCGTCTCCAAACTGTTGGATTTTTCACATCTCCTAGAAATGACATTCACAAGTTTTCCCGATGTACGTAGACGTTTTCAACAGGTCCTTAACGTCCGATCGTTTTTTGCATTACGACTCAACGTAGATTACATTTCCATACAACGAAGCAGGACGTGTAGCAGGGCTCTTGGGTTCTTAAATGTATTTTGCGAACATTTACCAGCATTTTTAAGAGAAAAACCAACTTTTC
Organism: Notothenia coriiceps; assembly: GCF_000735185.1. NCBI lineage: Eukaryota > Metazoa > Chordata > Actinopteri > Perciformes > Nototheniidae > Notothenia > Notothenia coriiceps. The sequence goes on along the minus strand of NW_011351204.1, from coordinate 2,077 downwards.
TGAGGGTTAGGAAACATTCTTGAAAGGATCCAAAGGACCAGTGTTTTGATTTAGTATAATATCAAGTATTGGGTTAAAATTAATACTTTTTATGACGAAACTTAAGTTATGTTTGTATGTTTAGCTTTGGTTTCACGCAGGGAAAGTCCTGTGTCTTCCTCCCTACGCGGACTCATTAGATGTGTCTGAGACGCGTCAAAATGAACGTAATCCAGGAGGGAATCCCTCGAAACAGAATGGACCGTTTCCTTCAGTGAGTTTGAGGAAACCAGGTTGCAAATGCATGATTTTTTTGTGTGCAATTCTCCAAGAAGCGAACTACGTATCCTTGTGATATCAGTATTGATGCAGCAGTACGAGTTCGACAAAGATATTTAACAGAAACGTAATGTTTTCGTGACCGTCCTGAACAATCTCACATCTTGTGTTATTCAGATTTACAAACAGCAGTTTGTGCATCCAAACTGCTGGTTCAACTGTATTTAAAGACTGCAGAAGCTCAACCTGAATTGTCAGAAAGCGTCAATTTAAAAATACTTCTACTTTACATTTTGCTGTCGACAGATTCTCCTGAAACAAATGAACGAGGTTTGGTTAATCCGATGATGACAGAACGAGCCCCGGACGCTCCGCTGGCCTCGCTGCGTGCCGTGCACTCAGACACATATCAGTAATAATTGATTTCCATGCATTTGCTTAATGGATTACAGAGTTATCATGTCCTGCAGGTTCGATGGGATCAACAGACAACCTTGACACAGAAAACCAGCTCTAACATCAGGACACACACAGACGTTCAGGACGAGCTAACGGAGAAATGCTAATCCCTTTATGTCTGAATTCAGATATTTATGTCCTTTTATTTACTGAATGTTCTCGTTGTTTGGTTCTTGATTTGATCCGGACTAAACGGACAACGTTATCAGGTATTTGCTCATTTGGATCCAAACTAGATAACTTATCTCATGTGAGTTACATTAATAATGATCAACAAATCCAACCCAGTGCCAGAACTAAATGTGTGTTTCTGCAAACTACAGATACGTTGAATCTTGGACTATAGATGTCAACATTTCTAGCTACATGTATGTCAGCGTTGTAGTGCTGTTAGAGTTTAAAACCCCCAAACACTGACAAACAAACCTTTAACCACAATCATTCTGTACCTTCAAAACGTTCCTTTTAATCTGCCTTCATTGAGTCGATATATTTGTTCCAACTAAGTTTTAACTTGTTTGATTTTAGTGCAGAAACCTCTCTAAAGATGCGGAGCCTCAAATCTGGAAAACTCTTGAAAGTACTCGTATTTTTCGTGGCAAAAATGGATGTATCCATGGTCTGATCTAGTCTCTGGGATTTTGGGATTGTTGTCAATTTATAGACGAAATGATCCCAAAAGATATTCAGTAAAGAAAACGTATTGTTAGTTGCACTTTTTTTACTTTGAGGAATTTTGTAAGGAACTTTAAAACAAAGACGCGTCAGGACGAGGAAGGCTCAATTTCTCAGAAATGTCCAAAGTGTCATTAGGGTTTTTATAAACTGTCCAAATGTCCAACTTTGATTCTGAAAAAAACTATTTTGTTAAATAAATATTAATTAAGGTTTTAGTTTTCCACCAAGCTTTTAGACCATTTGTGGACTAACTTGTTATTTTCATCAAATGTAGGAATGTTGTATCTGCACTCAGTCGGATAGGGGCTTATTGTAGAGTCATTTCCAACGTGTGAATTAGGGTTAGGGTTAGGGTTAGGGTGTGGCTCTACATCGCAGGGTTAGGGTTAGGGTTAGGGTGTGGCTCTACATCGCAGGGTTAGGGTTAGGGTTAGGGTGTGGCTCTACATCACAGGGTTAGGGTTAGGGTGTGGCTCTACATCGCAGGGTTAGGGTTAGGGTTAGGGTTATGGGACTTTGGGCTTCTCTAAAGTGTGTCCTACCTCCTGCAGACCCTCGTGCAGCAGCTCTGGATCGTTAAAGTCAGAGCTCAGATCGGCTTCCTTCAGACCAGAGTGCTCCTCTTCTCGCGCTCGGCTCGCTCGCGGCTCAGGTCCGGCGTCTGCATCTCACTGTGGCTCGC
>NW_011351203.1:0-2117 GCF_000735185.1 Notothenia coriiceps | reverse complement strand
AAAATAACCAGAATCTGACACGGTGTGAGATGTCTGTTTTAGCTGTTCTGTCATCATTTCCTGCTATCTTCTTCATGCAGTCAGTGAGTCTGAATGAATGAATGAAAGGGCGTTTCTTTGACTATTTATAGGCAAATATGGGCGTTACGTGAAGCCCGCAAAAGCTGCGCCGCATTTGGTTGTGATTTATAAAGGGAAACCGGCGTAGGAAGTGCCGTACGCACTTTCCTCGCCGGTACGCAATGTTTTGTGAATCGGAAAATGTCGTAAAAATATCTGTACCTATTTTTTGGATTTCTACTACGTAAGCAACCTTCCATCGTGAATCCTACGCACGGCATTATAAATCAGGCCCCATGATTTGTGGAGTGCTGCAGAGATGGTTGTCCTTCTGGAAGGTTCTCCCTCTCCACAGAGGAGCACTGGAGCTCTGTCAGAGTGACCATTGGGTTCTTGGTCACCTCTCTGATTAAAGCCCTTCCCCCCCGATTTCTCATTTTGGTTTGGGCGGCCTGCTCTAGGAAGAGCCCTGGTTGTTTTCAAAGCCACTGTGGTCGTTGGGACATTCAATGCTGCAGAAGTGTTTCTGTACCTTGATACAATCCTGTCTCTGAGGTCTACAGACAATTCCTTGGACCTCATGACTTGGTTGTGCTCTGATATGCACTGTCAACTGTGGTACCTTATATAGACAGGCTTGTTCCTTTCCAAGTCATGTCCAATCAATTGAAGGAGCAAACCATTTACTTCAGTGAATTTTCTCACAAGCCAATCAGAGAAAACTTGACTTTTCTGAGCGGCTATAAAGAAGTAGATGCAAAATTAAGCCTTTTAAGGCGTGGCTGAGTACAGGTATATCCAGTTTGTGTGTGTAACGTGTTCTAGGAATAGCTTTCTCTTAAATAGCATGACACAGTAAATCTTAAATACTTTGATGAGGAGTTGTGTGCAGCCAAATCCCCTTTATATTTAAAACTGACTTCACTTATAAGTACCACATCATAACATTATGTCAGTTTTTGGGGTTTTGGATTTTGAGGACTGGTGAATGTGAGGACATTTCACAATATAACATTTGAATGATTACGTTTACATGTGCATTTACAAGAAAACTTAGTAGTTCATATCCCATACTTGATGTGTACAGTATCCAGGTTTCTTATACAGCTGTGTCTAGATTCCTCAACACCTCAATCCCTATGTTCGGTACCAACAAACATTGATAACCAACCTAGGTAAGGGGCTTACATTACAAATCCATAAACGTTTTAAAACTAGCTTTTTAGAAATCATGTGCCATGATGCTATCCTTAATTTGAGAATACTATTATTGTTCTTCAGGGCCCAGAATGAATAACTGAGAGTAAGTGTTACGTTCCCTCCAAGTCTAGGGATACCAAGGGGAGTAACAAAACACAAGGATGACCAAGCACGACAAAAAAGAGAGAAAACCGATCTCTGAAGTAACGAGCAGGTCGTTTAATGAACAAGACAGGAACACGGGCTCACCAGCCAACTTGCACAGAATACAAAATAATCGATATATCTAGGAGCACATCTCCTATCAATCGGCAACACACAGTTTTGTACACATGCAGCCAGAGGAGGAGAAAGGAGGCCTCACTGCAGTCTTCTCCCGGTCCTATATGGAGGCCCTGATTGGGAATTAGGAGCACCTGGGGAGAGGCTGCACCTGGGGACAATCAGGCTGCACCTGGGGAATCAGAGGGAGAGAGAGAAAGACACACACCCACACAAACACTACGGCACGTAACAGTAGCGTTAGCGTATTTATTCTACTACTACTTCTTCTTCTTCTTCTTCTTCTTTTGTCTTTAATGGCGAATCGCTTCCACTTGGAGCATATATCGCCACCTACTGTTGATTTATTAAATGTTTATATTAAATCCTTGTCCTCAGACCAGTGTTTTTGAGGAACTTGAAGATCAGCTTGTTTACTTAATTTCTTGATTTACTTTCGTAAATTGACTTGAAATCCATGTTGTTTGACATCAACAAAAAATAAGACAGACAACTACAGATAGCACCACACATGATGGTTACTTGTTATTATTTATAGGGCTGCCTCTATGGATCCTACTGCCCCAAAGCGAGCC